>NC_054710.1:50699566-50999566 GCF_016097555.1 Gigantopelta aegis
ACCTCCGGAACAATGGCTCCATGCCTCCGGAACAATGGCGACATCACCTATTGTTCGCATATAGTACAATGGAGACGTCTCCTATTGTTCGTCTGAGCACAATGGCGATGTCACGGATTGTTGACATTAGTACAATAGAAATGCATCTATTGTGTTGAGAGGATGACTGGCATTTTTCAAATTTTGGCGGGAATGACCTGGGTCGGTTTTTAGGTGCGATGGGGTCGCTTCAAAAGTACGTTTTGAAGCCATTGAAATGGTTTTTTCACTGGATGTATTTATAAACGTGTTGTAACACGTCTTTTGTTTACGTTATTTGAATCGAGGGTGAAAGGTTGTATTTATAAATGTGTTCTTTTATCCAATCATAATCATCCATTTTAACGAATGCGTTTGAATGTGTCCAATCATAATAATCCTTTGTAACAATACGTTTCAATTTATCTTATAAGTTAAAGAAAAGTATAATTATTTAGTATTTAGAACGATTGCATTCAAAGATGAGCACTAACGATAAGAGACATGCTATCTATTTTAGTTGGAAATACGTGTTACGTTCGGAATGTAGTCTTGATGAAACTATAGTGAACAAATCGAATCTCTGGTTTAAGAAACATAATGAATGTGTGATGGATGCCAAGCGTTCCTTCTGCGATTTAACAACCAGTACCAAGCTAATAATAATCAGGAAAATACGTCCAACTCGTTTCCTGGTGGATGAAGTAGATGCAGTTGAAAACAGAAAATCATTGGAAAATTTGTTAACCCTGAGTACCGCGTTTGAAGTATGTAAACTGATTCAACGTCTGTGTAAAGAAATGTGTATGGGATGCATGTTCGACGAGGAGAGAACTCACACCTGTAAAACACTGTCCCACGAGGATATGCTCGAACGATACTACACGACTGCTTGGGTTGAACTGAATGAAGATGACGTCATTGGCAGGTGGAAACATCTCGTGTGTGCAGATCCCGTTTTTATTAAACACTCCTGGATTTGTTTTGTGTCAATATCAATGTAAAGACTATTTGGATATTAACGTTAAAACTGTAGAATGGATGGACACTTTAAAGCACCAAGTACTTAAAATTCTGCGTTTGGAAGATCGACTTGTAAACTGAATATGTATACGACTGAAATTAAGCTTATATACTACACTTGTTTAGTTATAAATTAACGTTAAATATACTACGCTACTTCAGTTCAGTCATGGCACCCAAAGCGAAAACAAAGGGTTTCAACGAAACTGAAAAGAATGTACTTGAAAAGTATTACAGTAAACCTAGAGGTGCTGGGGCGTTCTACGGTCCGAAGAAGTTTCACAGCGCTTTGAAAAGACGTGGTTTGAAAACATACAAGTTAAGAACAGTAACACAATGGTTGAACGACAAAGATGCATACAGTTTGCACAAACCAGTGAGCCGTTCATTCAGACGTCTCCGTGTTCGTGTTAACAAAAAGGATGAGATGTTTGATATGGATCTGATGGATGTTAGTCGACATTCAAAAGTTAACAATGGAATTAGGTACCTGCTTATAGTTATTGACATTTTGTCAAGATATGCGTGGGCCATACCACTAGTTAACAAAAAACCGGAAACGGTATTAGAAGGATTCAAAACTGTTTTAAAAGATGGTCGAATTCCCAAAAAAGTTCGGGTTGACAAAGGTACCGAGTTCACTGGATTATTCAAGCAGTTTCTTTTAAAAGAAAACATTAAACTGATTGTCACGCAGAATGAAGATATTAAAAGTAACTTCGCAGAGCGATTTATCAGGACCATTCGGTCACTTCTCGCTAGGTATACGACTTACAACAATACACAAAAATACATAGACGTTTTAGAAGATCTAGTACACAATTATAACAATACAGTACACTCGTCCCTGGGACAGTGGGCACCGGCTGATGTAAATAAAGCAAACGAAATTAAAGTGTGGAGTCATCAGTATGTTGAACCCATGGTTAAGAAACTTAAAGTAAAGAAACCATTAGCAAAATTTGTATTTAAAGTGGGTGATTTAACAAGAATCAGCTATTTGCGTAAATCATTCACTAAGGAGCAGGACTTGAGGTGGACAGAAGAGTTGTTTAAAATACATTCTAGAAGTAGACGACAAGGTATTCCAATCTACAGACTGAGAGATTTTCACGACGAAGTACTGAAAGGTATATTTTATACGAGCGAACTACAGAAAGTGAATAAAAATCAAGACATTCTGTGGAAAATCGAAAAAGTGTTAAAAAAAGAAGAAGGAAAAGGGAAAAGTGTACTATTTGGTTCGGTGGTTAGGATGGCCACCTAGCTTCGATTCGTACGTAGAAGAAGGAGAACTGAAAACTGCGTGAGTCATGGAGAAGTACATTATATTGAAGAGCACGGATTCAAAAGCAGTTTTTTCCCGATAACAACCCCTATCATTTCCGTGTGAAATTAAACCAGAGACTAGCGTTTGAAGGTGTATGGATTGTGTCTCTTGTAGATTTGAATTTTGGGAAAACTGATATTCATAGTATGAACGATTTACAAGTGAACGTGTTGTGTAATTTGTGTGACAGCAGTCTAGTAGGTGATAGTTTTGTACCTTTACTGAGACGTGTTCATTTACGAGACGGTCCACGGTATGAGTTTAATACATTGTGGAACATTCCTGTTGTAGTGAAAGAGATTTCCTATATTGAAATACATATAAAGGACACATCCACCACTCCAGTCTCATTTATCAAAGAAAACACGAGTGTGACACTACTGTTACGACGTTATCCATTTTTAGAGTAAATTATTATGGATCCGGATGTAAATAAATGGTTAAAGTATTTCGATAAAGAAACAAAGAATGTTGTTAGGTCAAATAAGCAAGTAGGATCAGGAGTTGGTAATTATAAAAACAAGTGGTTTTCTTATATGATTCCAATGATACCGAGACATGTCAACAGTGACGTGAACAACAAAAAACCTAAAATAGAAGTGACGTCACAAACACAAGACGTGGTAGAAAGGGCCGAAACTGAACAGGAATGTACCAGGGCTATAAAACGTAAATCTGGCGAGCGAATCGTCAGAAGCAAAAAAGTCAGACGAACGACACAGCAGAAAAAACGAGCTCCCGCATCGAAGTACAAATCAGCTATTAGTGAAAAAGATATATTTGTATAAATAGATAAATAAAAATTCATGCTATGTCGTTGCTTACAGAGAAAGACTTTGTGGAAGGTTTACCTAATGCATTGGACCTGTTTACTATGCCCCCATACCAAACGAGCGTGTTTCAACATTACTACGTAGACGTCAGACCTGTTAGTCAAATTACAGATTCGTCACCAGTAGAATTTCAAAATTGCAAACAGTGGAAGCGACTACGTGGATTTGAAACGTAGTCGTTTACATGTCAAGCTAAAGGTCAGTCATTCCGATGGAACGGATCTAGGTAAAGATGAACACGTGGCACCAGTAAATCTATTCATGCAAGCCCTGTGGTCACAAGTCGCCGTATATCTACAAGGTCAGCTGGTGAGTTCGGCCAACAATCACTATCCCTACAAAGCCTTTATTCAAACTTTACTGAATTACGGAGCAGAGGCCAAACAATCGCAACTTCAGTCCCAATTGTTCTACAAGGACACTGGTGAAGTACAAGCGGACATCGAAAGCACCGATCCCATGAATGGAACTAATTCTGGACTGGCCGATCAAGGTCCGCTCATCGCTGAAAGTAAAATCCTTACTATGGAAGGACCTCTGTGTGAAGATATTTTTAACATGGGAAGATATTTAGTAAATGGAGTGGATATGACAGTTAAGCTATTTCGAAGCTCCATACCTTTTTGTTTAATGTCTGGAAAATCGGGGCAAGAATACAAGATCGTTTTACAAGATATTTACTTCAAGATATGTAAATTAAAAATGAACAGTGCTCTAATCTTAACGTGTAGCCTACTGGAAAGTATTCCCCCAAAAGAAACACAACAAGGCTCGGAAGGGTTCGAGGGTTTATTCTCTCGATCACACCATACGCGTGGTTCTTCGCTGTGGGCGATGAACCGTATAGGATGATAACACTATTACATGTACGTGGGCTTCATCCTGTAAGTGCCAAAAGGAAGTCTGAAGATAACGAAAGGCTCAGGAAAAGGAAAAGGCAACTGCAAGTCGTAAGTATGTAACGTGTTGTGTCACTGTCCACACTCAGCGCTGCACGGACCTGACTCACGACCACGTGACACCAAATACACATAACCATTGGACAGAATCAACCAATGGCTCGTCCCTAGCCAGTATGGCGAGAAACAACCATAAAAGGCTTTGTCTAATGCACCAATACGATATTCTCAATGCAGATTGAGAATATCCTATAATAAAATAAATTGAATCCTAAAATAAATATTAATAGTAATAGATCAAATATGTTATTTATATACAAACGGCCAAATATTTAGTCCCCGTTACATACTCCCCCTAGTTGTGAAATGACGTCCTCGTCATTTAATGTCATATGACCCCAGTGAACTTGTAACAATCTGCAGTACTGCATTTACTGCTTCTATCGGCATCCGATCAAATAAGTTCATTGAAGCCATATCCGTGAGAATTTTTACTCTGTCCTTCCAGTCACATCCCAAAGACTTGATCATGGCAAAATCCCCATGTGTCATCCACTTTGGAGGCCGTCTCTCCCTAATGGATCGTCTTGGAACTGGAACTGGAACTGGACTCCTAATGTCTTCAGATTCAGACACCAAATCTGCAACCGGCTCAACCTCTGCCGTCTCATCCGCAACTGTCTCATGGTCTGAACTAGCTACTTCACCTACAAGGGATGTCTCATGATCATCCGTTGACGAAGTGCTGTCTATACCCATAACACCAACAGAGTCCCTGTCAGCAGCAGGTGCGGTGCTGGCATCTGTTGGTTCTGTGACTGTTGCCTCTGTAACCAGCACAACAGAATCGACTTGAAGATAGTCTTCATCATCCGACGGGGTTGCTCCGTCGTCCAATTCCGTTGGGGGTATCTTTTCAGCAGTAACCTCAGTTGGCTTTTGTCGCTGTCGTTGGGTTGGTCGTCTTGGTTTTGGTGTTGGCACATCTGGAACATCAATAGCTATGGGAAGAGATCCGATTGGTAACAGAAGGTTCCTGTGAAGTGTTCTACTTTTACCATGTCCATTTTCCTGCCGCACCACAAACACAGGGATATCCTTGTTTGGCTGATCTTGGATAAGGTAAGGTTCCTCTTCCCATCTGTCGGCAATCTTATGTTTACCATCGAATGCCAATCTTCTAACCAAAACTCTGTCGCCGGGTTGCAGGATGGAACCCCGAACTCTGACATCATATCCCTTCTTCTGATGTTGTCGACTGTGCTCTGCTGCCTTAGACGCTAACCTGTATGATTCTTGCAGTCTTTGTCGTAAAGCTGACGTGTAATCATGTAGATTCTTCTTGTCTTGCATTGGTTCCAGACCCAAGGCAACATCAACAGGCAACCGTGGATTCCTGCCAAACATCAGAAAGAATGGTGCATAACCAGTGGAATCATGTCTGGTACAGTTATAGGCATGCACTAAAGGGGCTACATGGTTCTTCCAGTCAACCTTCTTTTCTGGATCCAGGGTACCAAGCATATCCAGTAATGTCCTGTTGAACCGCTCTGTCATTCCATTACCCATTGGGTGATATGGCGTTGTCCTTGACTTTTGTATTCCTGCGATTGAACACATTTCTTTCAAAAGCTTGCTTTCAAAATTTGCACCCTGGTCTGAATGCAACCGCTGAGGAAATCCATAGTGTACAATAAAGTTATTAAATAACACTTCTGCAGTTGTTCTAGCAGTCTGATTCCTCGTAGGTATGGCTTGAGCGTATCGAGTGAAATGGTCTGTTATAACAAGGATATTTTGGAAGCCGCCCTTTGAAGTCTCCAATGTAAGAAAGTCCAGGCAAACTATCTCAAGAGGCTGACTAGTTGTGATGTTGACAAGTGGCGCCCGGCTGTTGGTTGGACCTTTTCGGCGAAGACATCTGTCACAGCTCTTAATCCACTCATCGACACTCTTGGACATGGCTGGCCAGTAAAATCTATCCTTTAACAGAGCAAGTGTCCTCTCACGGCCCATATGCCCAATGTCGTTGTGGAGCCCTTGCAATGCCATGGGTCGAAACTTGACTGGGAGTACTAACTGCATCTTCTCATCTCCATTAACCAGTGTAGATCGATATAAAACTCCCCTGTACAGTTTCAGATGGTCAAACTCCCGGTACAACGCTAGTGCTTCTGCTGAGCGAGGCAACCCTTGTAGAGATGGTTTTGTACCTTGTGTCAAGCTTCTCAGGAATGGTTCTAGGGTTATATCTCCAGTTTGGTGATGTCTCCAATCTCTCAAAGTCATGTTATTGATTGAATGTCCATCTTCATCCTCGTCATCAATTACATCCGAGGACATACAAAGACTTTCAATATAACTGGGAGTCTGACATGCTGCTGCGATCGCCTTGATGGATTCAGAGGTAATACCTAGCTGCTTTTCCCCACTGTAGTTATTACCTGGGAGGCGAGAGAGCGCATCAGCATCTGCATTGCTTTTCCCTGTCCGGTACTGAATTGAAAAATCGTAAGACGCTAAGGAGGCTAACCATCTATGGCCTGTGGCATCTAGTTTAGCCGTGGTTAATACATAGGTGAGAGGATTGTTATCCGTAAACACAACAAACTTGTGGCCATATAAATAATCACTGAATTTCTCAGTAATTGCCCATTTCAGTGCCAAAAATTCTAGTTTGTGTGCTGCATAATTTCTCTCAGTCTTTGACACACCACGGCTTGCATAAGCTACCACCCTCTTCGTACCCTCTTGTTCCTGGTAGAGTACTGCCCCAAGACCAGAGCTGCTTGCATCTGTATGCAATTCAAATGGAAGAGAGTGGTCCGCATACGCCAAAATAGGTGGCGAGGTCAACGCCCGCTTCAACTGATCAAAAGCATTTTGTTGATCTGCTCCCCATACCCAATCCACCACAGCTGATCTTTTCTTCGATGACCTCTTCTGTTTAGTCCTGGTTGGTGGAAGTAGAATCGTAAGAGGCCGTGCTATCGTAGAGAAATTAGAAATATACTTACGATAGTACCCAAGAAATCCTAGGACCTGTCGCAACTGCTCTGGATTAGTAGGTTCTGGCCAGTTGACAATCTTTTCTATCTTTTCAGGATCTACCTTGACGCCATCCACGGACACAATGTGCCCTAGATATTTGACTTGATCCTGAAAGAAACTGCATTTCTTGGGTGCCAACTTGAGATTGTATTCCCGAAGACGGTTAAATACCAATTCCAGTCGATGAAGATGCTCTTCAAATGATGATGAAAATACAATAAGATCATCAATGAATATACAACACTTCTGCAGGTACAGATCTCCAAGACAATCTTCCATGAGTCTCTGGTACGTTGCAGGACTATTAGTCTGTCCAAAACCCATACGATTATACTCATAGAAGCCGAGTGGTCCTACTGTAAACGCTGTCCTGGCTTTATGTTCTTCAGCTATCTCCACCTGATGGTATCCACTCTTCATGTCAACAACACTGAAGAACTTCGAACCAGCCAGACAATCAAAAATCTCTTCTGTCCTAGGCAAAGCATACGAATCCTTTACGGTTTGTTGATTCAACTGCCGGTAATCAACGCACATCCGTAAAGAACCATCTTTCTTCTTTGCAATCACCACTGGTGATGCCCACGGGCTGTGAGATCTCCGGATGATTCCACACAACAAAAGCTGTCGTAAATGTTGTTTGATCTCTTCGTACATAGCCGGCGGAATGCGGCGATGTCGTTGCTTGAACGGGGTACTGTCAATAAGCTCAATTCTGTGCTGTACCTTAGTACAGTGCCCAATGTCGAACTCACTTGCAGAAAAGACATCTTGATACTTTAAAATCAAGTTGGTCCCCTCCTGCAACTGCTCCGGAGTTAGTCCTTGTGAAGGTAGAGTAATCTTCTGCAGCAACCACTCGTCATCTTCCTCCTTTTGTTCTACGTCTTCCAAAGTTACTTCTTGTATCTCACACAAGAGGCCCTTAGACGGAATAACAACGGTCTGAGTAGTTACATTGGACAATCTTACCTCCACTGGAGAATTGGATCTGTACTGGTACCTAAATACAACAGGCGATACCTCTAAGTCTGGATGATCACATTTCCCTGTTGTTGCCATCATCGCACATGTATCCCTGTAAGGAATCTTCTTATCCAGGTACCCAGGGATAGTAATGGTCGAATTAGGTGAAATAGTAATGCTATCTCTCTGTGCACTCCTAACCAGACCTAATCTACCCTTACACCGTGAAAGTGTCTTGTCCTGTAACACAATGCTCCTGAAAGCAAGGTACCAAGGTGTACGCAATTCCGCTACTTGTAGAAATCTATCACCATAAGTTTGGCGACATTCATCTAAAGCAGAGGTTAAAACATTTGTTCCCAATAAAATTGGAACACTAGCGTTGTAACTGCTATCCGGAACAACCAAAAACAAACAAAACCTAGGTGAATCAGTCAAACCCTGTAACACCACAGTCGTTTCAATATATCCTTTATATGGTAGTGACTGACCGTCCGCACATTCAATATTCAACAGATCAGTCAGAGGATGAATATCTGCTTCCTTGAGATAATTGGAATAAAAGGTTTCGCTGACTGTTGAAACAGTGGAACCTGTATCCAACAAAGCTGTACACAAATTACCACCAACAACAACGGAAACCTCATTCGCTTCACCAATGAGACCCTCTGGAATGGAAGAGAAAACCTTGGAGCATTTGCCTGTGCCAACTTTTGTTTGCTCCCCAACAAAAGTGGTCTTCAGTTTAAATCCAGAGGCTCATTTCTGCAACCTATGGCTATGTGTCCAACTTGTCCACATTTCCAACACTGTATCTCCTTTCGACGTTGTGGAGTTCTGCCTGAAGAAAACTTATAAGTCGAAGGTGTGGTGGGTGGCTGTCTATCAGGTGTGGGACCTCTGGTTGGCCTGTCATGTAACTGAGTCTCTAACTTGTCGAATCTTGAAGAAAGTTGGTACATCATGGCCTCAAGTTTCTTGATACCCTCCATTTCGGACGGTGGTGGAGGTGGAGCGAGCAAACTCCTCTTGACCGGAACAGGCTTCTTGGTGGGTTGCTTCGTCCCGATGAAATCCGAAACCATATGGTTCTGTTCAACTCGGCGCAGCTCCACTCTCAGTCTGTCAAAATTTTGGATCTTGTCAAAGATATGGCCACTACAATCCTTGATCCACTGTTGTAGTCCACCCCAAAATCTAGTTCGCAGCATGTGGTTGGCATTCATCTGATCTGCGTTGCCCTTAAAAGCTCTATAAAACAAATCCTCTACTCGACAACCCCAAGACGAAACATCTTCGCCATCTTGTTGCCGAGCGCTGTAAAACTCGCCAAGAAGTGCCTCACCCTCATCAACCGACCCATAAATACTTTGTAGTTTATGAACCAACTGACTAAGGCTAGCATCAGAACCTAGGCGCATTGCAACCTTAGCCGCATCGCCTTTAAGAGACCGCCTGACTGCCTGGGTAATTACCTCAGGAGAGTGCTTCTTGTCCCTCTTAAGACAATCTATCTCATAGACCCAAGTATCAAAAGAACTTTCTGCTTTGACACCAATGTCACCTGAGAAAAAAGAAATTCTGGGTGGTTGACTAATCTCAACCGTGCTAACAACTGGTTTCTGTTCTTTCGGTTCAGTTCCTCCTAGCGATTCAGCATAAGCTAAAGCCCAAGCTTTGAAGTCATCGGGGCTATCCATCTTGGGTTTGATTCCAAGTTTCTTAAAAGTGGAAAGCAAAGTTGGAACCTCTTCCATGGTAATATGGTCAGAAGTAGATGTATCATCTTCCAAACCACTGGCCTCAAACAGACCTCCAAATTGTGCCATCCTGAAAATCAATGAAATATAACGTTATAAATGACACCTGCAAGAGAAACAAAATGCTTTCTTTTCCTCGAACAATGCCAAGGTATCGGTGCTGAAATTCAATCCAAACAATATAAAAATTATGAGCAAATAAATCACATTTAGGTAATATCAATACACATCACAATACATACAGGAAATACAGCATACATACAACAAGGGATTTATGCGAGTATCTATTCACTCTGTGCCACTTTCTGATAAAGAAAGTGTCAATTCCAAACAAGAACAAGGTGTATCACTGGTGATCACCTCTTGGTCAATTAAACAAACATCAAATATTCACACGTCAAACACCTTGAATCTGGCAACACACCCTGGGTGCACTACTATAAGACAGAACGCCTTAAAACTAGCACCCAGATTAAATACCTTGAAAGTAAACAACACCCAAAATATTTGTGCAACTACAACTCTAAGGCCAGGATGTCACTAACACAACCTGAAATAACCCATTCACATCTGCGCTGCTGTGTATGAGTGTGTGTGTATGTATGTGCATCAAGAAAGAAAAGCTGAAAAGAAACAGTACTCAGCAAGACAGCAAAAGAAAACAAAATTTAGAATTGTGCAATGCAATGTGTATTAAATGCAAAACAATTACTAAAATTAATATCAGGTGCAACCTAACAATAATATAGTTATAATTAAACTATTTTAGTTCCTAACTATTATTGCATTACATTATTTCCAGTTATGGAGTCCCTATCTAATTTAATTTCTATTCAATACTACAGGATGCTTTTTGTCATTTAAAATGACACTAAACTAACATTCAAATAACCCACAGCAAGGATGAAGATCACAGAATGCTAAATTAAATAGTATGTCATCACATCAAGAATGGGGAAAACAAAAATTCAACAAAAAAATCAAATCAAAAAAAAAAAAAAAAAATCACAAATAAACAAACATTACACTAAGTAAGGATGAAGGAAAAAAAAAAAATCAGGAATAAAACACAATAACTAACATTACACCAAAAAAATTCAGGAACAAACCACAAATTAAAAGAAATAATTCAAAAAAAAATTTAAAAAAAAACAAAATTAAACACACAACTCACATTAAGTTATTAACTAAATTATTATTATTATTATTATTATTTTTTTTTTTTTTAAATTAAATTTAAAATAAATACATTCAAATTAAAGCAAACAATCACTCGCTAAAAAAAAATTTTTTTTTTATTAATATTAAACGAGTGATATATTTACTTATTTACTAAACTTAGTATTATATAAATAAACCAGGTCACAGAAACCTATATAAAAAAAATATATTCACCAACTTTAAACCATGTCACAAGTTCGTTGAAATTATTCCACAACTTTGTAGCCAAAAAAAAAAAAAAAATATATATATATATATATCGGTACAAAAGTATACCTCAAGTTACATTAGATTTTTTTTTTTTTTTTAAATCCAACAATAAACTAAGTACAATTAAGGAAAAAAAAAACCTACTGGCAAGTTTTGTTTACATCCGAGTACACATATGCAATAATAATGGACATGTAAGTACTCACATATACATCATGAAAAGAATATATGAAGTTCAGCAAACACAAACTGAAACTTTCAAACACTTGTTATGAAGTCATTGTTCACATCACTGTCACAAATACACAAAAGTATTTCCGTTCCTCCACTGTCCCTGTGTCCTTGGAAACAGGATGTGACGTCCGATGGTCAGGCGATGTGTCCCATTCATCAGTGTCCGAGAGAGCCTCGCGTCCCTACGTCGGCTCCATTGTAGCCTACTGGAAAGTATTCCCCCAAAAGAAACACAACAAGGCTCGGAAGGGTTCGAGGGTTTATTCTCTCGATCACACCATACGCGTGGTTCTTCGCTGTGGGCGATGAACCGTATAGGATGATAACACTATTACATGTACGTGGGCTTCATCCTGTAAGTGCCAAAAGGAAGTCTGAAGATAACGAAAGGCTCAGGAAAAGGAAAAGGCAACTGCAAGTCGTAAGTATGTAACGTGTTGTGTCACTGTCCACACTCAGCGCTGCACGGACCTGACTCACGACCACGTGACACCAAATACACATAACCATTGGACAGAATCAACCAATGGCTCGTCCCTAGCCAGTATGGCGAGAAACAACCATAAAAGGCTTTGTCTAATGCACCAATACGATATTCTCAATGCAGATTGAGAATATCCTATAATAAAATAAATTGAATCCTAAAATAAATATTAATAGTAATAGATCAAATATGTTATTTATATACAAACGGCCAAATATTTAGTCCCCGTTACAAACGCACAACAAGCTGTTTGAAAAGTCTAACGCCGTGTACCCCTTCACTAAAACCGAAGTCAAATTGAGTAGTATTCCATCAACACAACAAAGCTACGTGTGGGACAGTGTATACCAGTCGCAGTGTCCAGGTAAACTGATTGTTGGATTTGTCGACGGTGACGGTGTGAGTGGATCATACACAAAGAACCCGTTTAACTTCCAAAGTTCATTCGTGAAAACGGTGGGTTTATATTTGGATGGAGTCAGTGTGCCCAGTCGACCCGTCGAAGCAGATGATGTCAGTGCATACGTGAATTTGTTCGAAGGTGTTAATAGCTGGAACCTGGATTGTGGAAATTATATTGAAAGAACTGAATTTTCTTTGGGAAATGGCCTGTTTGTGTTCAACCTTGAACCCGTTTTAGTGGACTCTGATTATTTAAGTTTATTAAAGAACGGTAATTTACGGCTAGAAGTGCAGTTTAAATCTGCATTGACAAAGACTGTCAGTTGCATAGTGTATGGTGAATTCCCCAGCTTGATTGAAATCGATCAGACCAGGAACGTGTTTGTTAAATAAAATCATGAATGGTATACAAATGCAATGTGCGATCAATTGTGACCCAGATCTTCGTTCGTACATCGTTGGTGTGTATTCCAGTAATACTTTACCACGAATAACTCGTGGTGGACAATGGGGGTGTATTGTAAACACGGACCCATCTCACCTTCCCGGCAAACACTGGGTGGCGTTCTATTTTAACAAAAACAAAGCAGAGTTTTTCGATAGTTTTGGGAAACCACCTGAGTACTATAACAAGAAGTTTGTAGAATTTTTAAAGAAACACAGTTCATCTTATGTTTATAATAGCAAATCCCTTCAAATGATAAATAGCAGAACGTGTGCATTTTATTGTTTGTATTACCTGCTACAGAAATGTAAAACTGAACTGATAATGAACGAAATTGTGAATCAGTTCAGTGAAGATAAATTACAGAATGATGTATTTGTATACAATTTTATATGTAAATACTTTAGATACTGTACGCAATCGTGTATTCCATGTAACTCACTACATATTGTAAACAATAAATAATACAGTATACTACAGCAAATATGCATTATGTTGTACATTATTAATAAATTGATGTGAAAATTGTGTACGTTGTCATGTTATTATGTTTCTTTGTTGTGAGACCTTACTATTATCAAGAGGTGTTTACTCCAGTATTTTATTATAATTGTTTACTCGAAAGCAGAGGAGTAATAATTTCAAAATAAAAACTTTTCTGAATAGGTATCCGAACAAAACACCATCACAAGTCAGTATTCCAAACCACATTTCTGAACAGGTATCCTAAAACACTTTTGTGAATAGGTATCCGAACAAAACACCATCACAAGTCAGTATTCCAAACCACATTTCTGAACAGGTATCCTAAAACACTTTTGTGAATAGGTATCCGAAAAAACACCATCACAAGTCAGTATTCCAAACCACATTTCTGAACAGGTATCCTAAAACACATTACTGAATAGATATCCTAAAACACATTACTGAATGGGTGTTCCAAAACACATTATTGAATGGGTATTCCAAAACACATTACTGAATGGGTATTCCAAAACACATTACTGAATGGGTATCCCAAACACTTTGAATTTAACTATCCAAAGCACATAATTTTACATTAAAATAAGAAATATATAAAATATAATGTGTTTTGTTTATTTACTTCCTCTTTTTAAAACAAATATACTGAACAACACATTAAATGCACCAGTATTCTTATTGCTATAAAATAGTTTACTGATAAGTACAATACGTTAATTTCAAAATAGTTTACTGTTAAGTACAATACGTTAATTTCAAAATAGTTTACTGTTAAGTACAATACGTTAATTTCAAAATAACGTAGGTTGCACCACTGATGATTTCCCTTTGCTGTTCATTATATTTATGCAGTGAGATTTTGTCTCAAAGTAACACATATATTTCCGTTCGTCTGTTTTAAGCTTCTTCTTTTTTTACACAAAAACCCAACCTCCTATATGATCGCCGTACTTTGCTACTAACAGTTTGCCAGGAGATTCAAAATGCTTGCAATGTCATGGTGTGACCGCAGTGTCATCTCTACTCTGTACACATAGCAGAATGTTTACATTAACACCTAGCCTCCTTTATGATCGCCATGCTGTGCTAATAAAGAGTTTCGACAATTATTGCGGTGACAGGGTGTGACCGCTACTGATTAAATATCCTATCAGGTAACACAAATATTCGGTCACACATGACTGTTTGAAAGCGGACAGTCGCTTACATTACAGTTTTTGTTTTCATAGCCACAAGTGATCGTGCAAGCAATTCTGATTACGAAAATATACTTCTTATAGCTGGACTTTCTATTTGTTTGCCATATACAAGCATGAATACATAGCTCATTTGGGTGTATGTTCGCTTCAGGTGCTTGCGTTGCTCGGTGGATCCATTTAGCTGATTGCGGTTACTCCGTCCCAACCAGTAAATCACAACTGGTATATCAAAGGCTTTGACATACACGTGCTTTACTGTTTGTGAGAACCTACATCTAAAAGATCCAGTGTTGCTAATGGAAAACAATGGTTAATAATTAATAAACCAATGCTCTCTAGTGGTGTTGTTAGAATATATATATATATACACACACACACACACACACACACACACACACAATCGTAAGTCCACCACAACTTTGTTTCCCAATTATCCTTTTTAAATGTACTTATTTCCATTACTCTTAATATCTGTATTCAATGACAAAATAACAATTCATTCAATATCATGAACAAATGTACTTGCTTGGATTAGTAGTACATACAATTTATTACATTTGTAAAATAAACAACAGCGAAAAATACATGTTACATCTAATCCTGTGCATTTACAAACATTCACTTCGGTCACATGTTTTAAAGGAATTTCTTCCCGGGTGGACCAAGATCTGCCTGTCTCTTCAGAAACAAAACAACTGGTTTCTTCTTTCCATTCTTTACCATGACTGAATGTGATTTGATTATGTGAATGAGGTTTGCTCGCTTCCTATTGACAACCATGCTGTTTTTAATGTCCGGACTGGCCAATGGTCTATGTAACTGTGAACATACAAATGTATAGAATAAACTTAAGTATGCTATTCCGGTTCACTCATTTCAGAAAGATCTGAATGATTAGATTCCGACTCGCTTTCTTCTTCTTCTGTCAGGTCTACATGTGGTATAATGTCTTTCATGATGGGTTTCAACAGTAGCTTGATCTTGTCCTTTATCACTGTGTGATCTGTGTTAGGATCTGTTTTGTTTAAACTATCGAATATAAATCGAAACAAAGGTGCTTTTGAAAAATACTTTGTAAATTCAATGATAACAATCAGTGTTTTGACTAATTCATGTTCCCACAGTCGCGCTAGTTTTCTCTCTATCCACTCTTGTGTCTTTCCTTGCTGTTGATATTTCTTACGTCTGAGTTTCATGTCTTCTAGATGGTTTGCACGAACACGACCCCACACACGTTGTAAGCCGACATTCTGCCATTCTATAGTCGGATCATGATCTCGTTTATCAAACATGTGTTTTCCGTCTCCTTTCTGCGAGTTAAAAATGTCATGACTGTTGGTGTCTTCATCATGGTATTTGGTGCGTTTTCGGGGTTGTACCAATTCGTTCTCAGGACACCACGTTTTAATATGGCGTTGTAAGTCAGTCATATTACCAAACAAAACGCCACAATCGGTACAAGCAGTAGCCATAATAAATGAACCTGTTTCGTCACCAGATTCGCCCAAGTCTTCGTCAGTATATTCCTCTTGTCCCAAATTGCTACCGGTTTCAGAAAATGATTTAACAGTGTCTACGGCTCAGGTATCTGAAGGAATCTGACTGTCGGGCGGCGAAGAAACGTCTTTTAAAGTATTACTGTTACGCTTAATTCCGTGGTCTGTGGGTTGAGTGGACTGCAGTTGTTGGATCCGTGCTGGAATGTCTAAAATATTGGGTTTAAGTCTGTTATTCTCGTGAGTTGATGGTCGCAAATCGATCGTGAGATTCCCATAAGGTTTCTGAACAGCAGTCTCATAAACTGACATAAAACGATCACTATTACTGGGGTAAATTCTTCTCGCAAACAAGTTCACTTGCTGTCTGTCAATGGGTGAATTGAACAAAGTCACATAGTGAGAGTTGAGAGCAATATCACGTGACTCCTTGCCTCTTGGAAACAAGTTTTGTAACAGAAGAAAATTAGTTACATTCTTGTGATGTGAAGTCCTTGTAAATAACTGAGAGATGCGTTTGTCATCCTTGGCCTCGGTCATATGATCATCCAGAATTAAAACATTGTTGTTGCGTGCATTAAAGAAATCGTCGTCCTGTAAGTTGTAGGGGATACCTTTCTCAAACTGCACTTGGGGCATTCTTTCACGAATAGTGTGGTAAAGCGGCTGCCACTCTGTGTAACACCATATGATGTTGTTAGGTGTTGGCTTGATGAGTCCTTTTTGGAGTATTTGATACATAAACATAGTTTTTCCACATCCACTTGGGCCCACAAAAACAGCATTAGACGGGATAGTAAATTTGAAAGGCTCTCCATATTGTTCAGCAGGTAATCCTGAAGTTGCTAACTGTGTCGCTGACAAAGACCTTTGAGGAGGAAGAGGAAGAGGAGGAGGAGGAGGAGGAGTATATGGAGGTAATTGAGGAGGAGGTGGAGGAGGGGTGTCTGGCCGGTGCATCTGTCTCCGATGCCTTTGCATATTATCATGTCTGGAAAAACTGTTCCCACACTCAGGGCATGATGTTGATCCCATGATGAATTTTGTTCAACTGAAGTCTGAATAGATTTAATCCACTTTCATCAACGTCTTGGATTGTCAGAGTGATGCGTGAATCAACAGAGCCCGCCTCTGATACATGCATTCTTGAAAGGTTTCAAGTAACTCAAAATTTCATTAATTAAGTCTGTCATAATTCACAACGCAAGCAGATCTGCTTACTATGAAATAGTACGGGCCATCCCAGCAGTCTGGAATGTCGACACCACGTGCGACATGTTTGAGTGACTCAATAGCTTCAGACTTGCATTTATACCACTGCGAACCCTCCGATAACACTCGCTCCGATTCACCACGGGGGTACGCCACAATGATCCAAGAGTACTGTTTGCTCATCTCAAATGCATTTACACAAATGAAGATTATTATATGCAACAGGCAGCTTTATACTAGCTGCTGGGTGTAAGTACCTCGCCTATCTATATAATCCTATCGTCTCTGGTTTAAAAACTATCTTTTTTTTAAATCTATTATTAACACACACACACACACACACACACACACACACACACACACACACACACACATGCATATATATATATATATATATATATATATATATATATATTAAAGGGTAGGCTATGAAATGGCGACAGTAGGTTTCTGTGGTCCTTCACCAAATGTGTTAAATAAAACATTTTATTCCATTGTAATATACTTTCTGTACGGTATTCTATATAAATTTGATTTAATGATACTTGGTGGGGTTTTTTCTTCTCACATACAATACAGCATGTAAAAACATATTTTACATGATTAAAAAATCGCAGTAGACAGCTTGTTTCCATTTATAAAAAGAAATCACACACACACGGACCCTAGATTATCGCCATTGCATTGCACGTTCTGACATGGCCAGACAAATCAAGCAGTACACACACACTGTGTTCACATCAAATGTTTGCTTTATAGCCACCAAAGTAAACGTTCACGTATCATATACCCCATTCACTGATCTTCGTGGATCGCTCACCGACTTTTCAACAAACTGTTTGTTGAAACCAATATTGCTTTAACAAATTTATCACATGGTCGTAGTATATCTTGACTGTTCATTTCTTAAACGACACAAAACATATAAAAAAGACACACGTTCTTATAGCTAAACAATATTTACTTACGTTCTGCTAACATAATGATGCACTCTAAAGTAAATTACACATGTAACATTGTCAGTTATTTAGAAGTTTACGACTCTTATTTTTGTCAGTTTTAACAGGAAACTTGACGTCGGTCTAACGGTTTAACTAAAATTTAATTTAATTAGATGATATTCGAGAAGAAAATAATTGGAACGGTATTATCGATATATTAAAATGAAACCAGACAGCTTAATATTTACATTTCAAGTACACAACTATAAATAAATCATTAAAAACCATCCACGATTCAAAGTAAACAGTTTCACCACGTATTTCGTAGTATCTATAAATAAAACTCGAAACTAGTTCATCGTAAAAATAGGTGTCTGACACCCATTATACCGGCGAACAATATGTGCATTTCTATTGTACTAATGTCAACAATCCGTGACATCGCCATTGTGTTAAGACGAACAATAGGAGACATCGCCATTGTACTATAGGCGAACAATAGGTGACATCGCCATTGTTCCGGAGGCATGGAGCCATTGTTCCGGAGGTGCATATCCATTGTATTGGAGGCGTTTCCATTGTATTCCCATTGTTGTCCCCGTTACGTAAAAAATATACTACTAATAATGTATCAGCACTTGTTGATAAAAGTATAAAATCCTCGGCAAACCTCGGATTTCATACTTTTATCAACAAGTGCTGATAAATTATGATATCACAAGACATTCAGGGTGTATCCTCTATATATTTAATGACAAAAACATTAAGAACACTTGGTAAGTTATCAACATCAAATGGCAAAATAACAAAATCAAACACCAAACCTGTTGAAATATTTCGATCAACACTACATTATTCACATTTCTTTCATATAGATTTACAAAATTTACATATCGCTAACATACTTTCAACGTAAACACATAATTTGTAGGAACTTTTGACCATTTACAGGCCCCTTTTCCTGGGAATTAGGCTAAATTAGAACCACTATCAACACAAAGCTATTCTTGTTGGCGAAAACGAAACCGATTTGGATATAACGGCACCTCAATGTAATGCGAGAATGATACTATTTTTAGCCATACATGTTGGGGGTTCCGATTTAGCCATATAGCCATAGATTGTGGTGCCGTTTCAGCCAACGCTATGATCCATTTTATCCAATTTGGTTCCATTTTTGTTTGGGACCGGTTTGGCATGGTTCCGTTTTCACTATAAACCGTTTCCGGAATGTCGCGCTTGCGCAGTTCTGAACTCCGAAGTCGTCTATTGGCAATGCAGTGCATGTATGACATCCTTCTGAACCGTTTGTTTGAATGGTTTGGAATTATTGCATGGCTGATGCGGAGACGCGGATTCAATGCAAAATAAATTAATACATAAATAAAATTATAATACAATCACAAAAAGATCGCCCGTCGAACTGGTAGTTGCATTTTTTAACTCGTGCGTCAGAATTTTTACTCGCATTTGGCGAGCGAGCAAGTACTTTTTGCACCCCTGTAAAACCGATAATTAAGTATAACAGTGAGTTACTAGTAAGTAAACAAGTAAACAAGCATAGCAATATCGTTTTATTTTGACATTGGTTACAATTAATTTGATAGATCGCTACAAAAGCAACACACCTCACTCGCACATTGTGCAAAATTTGTGATAATTCGGAACACCTCGGCTGATTACGAATAGAAATAGGCCGAAGTGTTCCGAATGATCGGAATAGCCCTATAGACAATACGACTTCCGCTTACAAACATCCAATGAGAACAGTTCATACATGTTCACTATTTTCTTTTTCTGAACGAAAGCTTTTCGGTTCAGTTTCAATTTTTCAAAAATTACATAAATTAAGAATATAAAATTTTCACCTTGCAAATTTGTTAAGGGGAACATATTTTTTTGGCGCGCAGAAATAAGATTTACGGACGCTGTACGGGCGTAGGCGCAATGGCCCCCGTCAAACGGCAGTCATAAATTAATGTTTGCCATTGTAACCATAATCTGATATAGAGTTTGTACCCGAATCGTCAGTCCAAGTCCTTTGCATATCCTTTGCATATCTTTGTATAATAATTGAAAAACATTCTAACAACAGTGTTCTTAAAAATTAAAAAATTTAATGATTTAGCTTTGTTGATCTGGCAAGTGTGAGGTCATGTGACACGCACTGAAAATTAATTCATCCTCCTCTATTTTAAGTCCATTTCTACGAGTCATGTGGACCCGATATCGGCAATTTTAAATTATTGGCTTTAGGGGGTTGTAAAGTTTTATATTTACATACTTATTTGTTTCAACTTTTTTGTTAATGACAATGGTCTAGAATTGGGAAGAAAAACCTCACAAATGAACGACAAGCAGACAACAACAAATCGGATGTTAATCGCGCGAACCGTGTATGAGAAAATAAACTGAACGGAGTTGGAAGCATAACGCATTTAGGGACGTTGACGATAAGTCATGCGTCATTTTCGCCATAGAATTTAAATAGTAACCGACCCCCTCTTGCAAAAAGTGTTTATTATTTCCTTCCAATTCACTATCCGACTTCCCACGTGTCCCAGACCTGTCGTCTGCTATTTGGGTGTGTCACCGACCCCCTCTTGCAAAAAGTGTTTATTATTTCCTTCCAATTCACTATCCGACTTCCCACGTGTCCCAGACCTGTCGTCTGCTATTTGGGTGTGTCAGCTGACCAGTCGAACATTTGTGTAATGACGTGCTACGGCTTGTATGGAGGCGCATAAAGGCCACATAATATTAACACAAATCTGTAACGTCACACATTGTAGTTTTAATCACTTTGAGCAGGAGTGCAGAAAGTACTCGCCCGCTCCAGTAAAAATTCTGACGAACGAGTTAAAAAATGCAACTACTAGTCCGAAGGGCGATCTGTTTTGTCTTTTTTTCTGAATGACTGTAATTTTATTTATTTATTATTATTATTATTTTGAATCTGCGACTCCGCATCAGCCTTGCCAGAATTCCACACCATTCAAACAAACAGTTTAGAATGATGAAATACATGTAGAATACTATTACGAGTTTTGACTAGATATATTTTTTTACGAAATGAGTGAATTTCCCAAACGTATTTGACCTGACGAAAGTGAGGTCAGATAGGGGCCTACGTTTGAGAATTTCACGTGTTTTGTATATAAAAAAAAGATATCTAGCGAAAACGAGTGTGTTATTTTATTTATTACCCTACTTCAAATCACGCAAATTATGAAAAAACAAAACAACAACTCAATTTTGCATTTCAAGACCGGATATCGATATTTGCATATTTAGCCGGTGCACGACTACGTGCCGCCACATTGAGAAATAGTCCGTTATACATCCGCTACTTCTCAGTGACGTTATCAGGTGAGTGGTGTAGACACACACACATATATATATATATATATATATATATATATATATATATATATATATATATATATATATGTGTGTGTGTGTGTGTGTGTGTGTGTGTGTGTGTGTGCGCGCGCGCGCGCGCGTTTATATTTATATTTGGTGACAAAAGGGTAAAACTAATGAATAATTCCATATTTTAACAAAACGCCCCCAAGAAACAAATGTTCCCGTTACGCCACTGGTTATGCTAATAATGATGAATTCACAATTCGGAACTGAATATAACAATTTATTGACCAAAATTCCAAACAATAACAGAATAATAAGTGTGTTTGCAGTTCACGGGAAAACTAAAGTTACAACTCTAGTCAATTTTAACTTAAACAGTTTGACGTTTAGCTGGCTGGGAACTTTGATTGATTATGTTTATGTTTATGGTGGATCCATAAATCGGTGCAGCGAAAATGGAACCGACAAAATCACAGCGGTTTTCATTGGACTCTGTTGTTGTTAAAGTTACAGTCTCTGGTTACCATATTATAACATCATGTATACATATGAAATACAAAGCTCAAATGCACTTTTAAAAAAGTCGTGTGCGTTCATTATGAACGGAGATCGTCAAAAATATACGCTCGATTTCTCGCTTGTGCCGCCATTGCTCGGCAAAGCACACGTGACACCCTGTTGTCAGTTTCAGTTAACACGTGCGTTTGCCGATTTCAAATTGTAGGGTTCGTCTCAAAAATGAAATGAGAAATCTTGCTCTGTACGAAGAACGTTCGGTTGAGGATACGGTACTAGAATCTTACGTTAAAACCGGTTTGATCTTGGCAATGTATTATCGACAATTGTACATTCCTATTTTAGAATTAATATTTATAAAGTGTTAGTAGAACTTTTAAAGTTTAGTTTGTATACCAGTAGCACATTGATCATGTATATATTTTTAAAATAAAATATATTAACGTAGACAACGAACGTTTTCACTTCTTAATTTTACGTTGTTTTTTTGTGGGTTTTTTTTTTTTTTTTTTTTGGGGGGGGGGGGGGTTAACGACATCAATTGGATGTCAAACATTTGGTAATTTTGACATATAATCTTAGAGAGGAATCGGGTGCATGTGAAGGGTAGGGTATAGGAGGTCGAAACCCTTACCTGCCCAAGCTTAAACAAAATTAAAATATATTTTCTGGGGGAGCATGACCCCATATAAACTTCGCTCAACACAGTCTATAACCCCAGCACCGCTGAAATCCCCGCACACGCGCGTTGGAAACCCGCAACATTTTGTTTTTAGCAAGGGATCGTTTATATGTACCATCCCACAGACAGGATATCGCATACCATGGCCTTTTATATACCCGCCGATGGGGATCGATCCTAGACTGACCGCGCATTAAAACCCCCACCTTTTTAATTGTAAGTCATGAATAAAAATAACATATACTCTTGTTACGTAAATCGAACACAACACCCTCTTCCTCTACCCCTGGAGCGTTACGTAATTATTAACACCCCCTTACATATAACGCGTATGCCAACCGCTGGCCACTAAAAATTTCAAGGCAAATCCCCCCACGGACCCCTGGAAAGGTGTTGTACCATACCTTTATGGATATAAATATCTTTTGGAGATATGAGACGACCCCTTGATCAAGAGAGTTAAATGTGTTCAAAATCACGTGAGAAGCTCAGCGCCTGCGCAAATCACGTAAAGTCCCAGTTCTACTGGCGTCCCGCTAAAAGAAGAAAAGCAAAGCTGGCCATTGCGTTTGCAGTTGACCTAGATAATGTAGATAAGTGAGCATTGCGAAACTATAGCGATGTGGTGGACCATTTATGTACCAAACAAAACTGAATCATCTATTCTAAATGCTTAAATAATCAAATTAGTCCAGGGACTGCAGCTTTAACAACTTGTTTTGACTGAAAGAGAGGGACGGCCATATCGGGACACTGTAACTGGGGCCAGTGTAGGAAGAAATTACGTTAGTCAGTTGTCGATGTTGTACTATGGATATATTGCTGTAGTTATTTATACTTTGCACGTTTTGATGGCCAGACATTTGCATTATTGCAGTTGGTGGGGCATTATTTTCTCTAAGTGTTTGGATCATCGTTTTTCTAGCGGAGTGGTTTGTTAGCCGTTTGCGTGTGAAACCCAACTGAATTCGCCATTCCTCATTATGGAGGCAAGTTTATGTTTTCCGACTGGACCTCGTTTGAACCATGAATGGTTATTTCGAGGTGCATTTCTTTTGCATTTGTGGCTAAATAAAACAGGGTATCAGAACAAAAATCAGTTGGACGTAATCGAGCATAGAGTTTGTAAAAAGAAACCGGACATCGTGGATCACTGGGGATAGCCCACGCACGTGGGTCTACTCCAATGCGTATTTTTGTTTGGCGTACATTATATTCCATAAACTCTTTGCCATCTGAATCCACTTTAAGGGTGACATCGCCCCATTTCATTGTATGATATGGTGTGACACTTCGAAGTAAAAAAAAATGTCTGGTGTTATTCCACCACAAAGTGTTCAAAATTGTTTCGAGGTTATTCCGACCCAGGGCATCGGAATCCCAGTGTTTGAATTTCGTCGCCTGATAGACTTTCGGAAGGGTAAGGCAGGTTGCCTAAACCTTCCATTTTCAGTACTTTTTTTTCGTCAATAACACTTCTCTTAGCTTGCAAAATTCTCTATCTCCCAGTAATGATTTTTCGTAATGAAGGGGAGTGAGGTACCTATCAAAGCTAGACAGTTTGGAAGTCAGGGAAGACCGTTCATAATCGTTGCCATTTGTTTTGTTTTAATGGATATAAAGAATCGACACTGACTATTACAAAGCTCACTTGGAGGTATCGGTTCGATAGGCCTTCTTTCCCCGCTCTCGATCACAAATTATTTGGAAGTAACGGTTTGATAGGCCTACGCTAACCGCTCTCGATCACAAATTACTTGGGGTATCGATTCGATAGGCCAACTTTCACCGCTCTCGTCACAATTTTTTTTACAAACTTTTAACATCATACTGGGTTTTACGCCAGGTGTTTTGGTTTCGATTTGTTTGGATGTAACTGTCGATATCTGATGTATCATCGAACTGATCAGCCGAATTATCAGCTGGTTCATCAAAAACATCATCCTTAAACAGTTCTTCATAGACATTGCCAGGGATATCATGTCCTGTCTCAAATGGATGGAGAGACGAAATAGTATCCTACACAAGGCTCCACCGGTAATGAGATACTTGCCTCACGTCACCAAAGTCAGTTTTCATGTTCTAAGTGGTTTCACAATTGAAATTATTCTGCCCCTAATCTTTCCATCTATTTTTACTAAAGTATTGTCATTAATCGGTGTGACCATATTGTTCATTGCGAACCTGTAGCAGACGAGTTTATGTTGTCACGGTAAAAAAAAAAAAAAAAAATGCATGTATGTATTTTCTTTTAAAGCATATATTAATCTTTCTTTTTATGAAAATAAATATGTTTAATTATTGTTTTGTTCATTATTTTATTTTAATTTCTTATTTAAAATTATTTCTCGCGCGGTCAGGTTTACATCAGCTTTTAATGAATGACATTGCTGAATCGATGAATGACATTTGTAGTAAAAGTTGTGGGATATTACTTACCTTGACTATGAGTGAACAAAATAGTCCCGTTATACCGATATGGGCGTTGTCTAACCAATCGAAAAGGACTCTGCTCCATGTTGACAAATCAAAATGCAGTTTGTAATACGCATCTGGTGGTAAGTACGAAATGTGTACGACACCGCTGTATCTTCACCAGGAGGGTAATAAACAACACTACATGTACCGCATTGTCAGTAGACTGCTTTGGTGGTCCGAACTGCGCACGCGGGACATAATATCGGAGACGGGTTGTAGGTAAAACGAAACCGTGCCAAAACGGCTTCAAACGAAACGTAGCCAAATTAGATGAAACCGATAGCTGGCTGAAACGGCATCACAGTCTATGGAATAGAGCCTGCATTATTGCTAAAATTACATTACATTTAATAATGGATGTTCGAACAAAACATTTTCAGGTCACTGTTATGTATTGAGTTATAAATATGACGTAAATGTGGTTTGCGCTTGTGACGTCATTGACGGAAATAAATGGCGATGTAGCCAACATTTATTTTAGGTGGGGAAATTCTTTTAATACATCTTTTGGTAGAATTGTGCTGTATTAATTGGTGGAGGACGGGGACTAGTGGATGCAAAACCAGCTAAAGTTAGTTTTGTTTAAAGACACCACTAGAGCCATGGGCGTCGATCGGTGGGGGACAGGTGGGACGCGTCCCCTTCAACGCCGGGGGACAATCTATATAAATATCCCCCCCCCCCACACACTTTTTCTTTTATCACACACACACACACACACACACACACACACACACACACACACACACACACACACACAATGTACACATACACACACACATTTTACAAATATTTTCAAAAGATTATAGTCAAAACATTTTGCATATAACATTTTAATAATGTCTTAGAAATGTTTCGATGACATTTTCAAAAGGTTTCATTTGAATCGTTTTGAGTATAACATTAGTATAATATTATTAAAAAAAACATTGACATATATTGTATGTTTCCTACAGTTCTGGCTAACGACACAAGTCCGTATGAATGATATCTAGAGTTGAGGTGGGGATACAATTTCATAGTGGTTGACACAAGCCAATTTTTATTTTTATTTATATAGCAGGACAAAAAACGTACATACCCCCCCCCCCCCCCTTTTCCAGGTCCATACGGGCCTGCGACAACACATTTTTGTTTTTATTTCGAGTTTCCGTGTTAAGAAACTGTATGACCTCTGATTTAAAAAAATTAAATAATCGCTCGTTGCGTGGTCCGGCATGCAGATTGGGTCATGACGCATGCGTACAAAACGATCCTGTAAGTTTTTAACGCGGTATTTGACGTTTTTCTTCATCCAAGATCGTGGAATCAGACAGTATATTCTGCATATTTAAGTAAGTATATATTGTTAAATCGCTTGTGATGTGTTATTTATAGCTCTAGCTTTCATCTGACCTTAACTGATGTTGGTAGACCTACTACACCAAAAAGCAAGTCTGGTGGTTGCACTGATAACATAATCAGCTCTGCAACAACATGGCGGCTGGCCGGAGAGTCAGACATCTTCGGACCATACTGAGGACGTCACTTTGCATATGATTATATATCCCAAAAGAACAATAAACTAAGGTCACGACGTTTCCGTTTTCAGAACTCTGGAAAACTTTCAATGTAAAACTGTTATTGGAATTTTTTTACTTACGATTATGAATGCACATAATTGTTTTTGAAGAAATATTGTCCCATAGCACTCTCTATTTCCGTGGTACTTGACGAAAAATCGACTCTGAATAAAAATGTTTATTATTTCCACATTCCTCTGCGTGTCATACAACGTCATAGGATTACGTGACGTCACTAAATCCCATTGTAAGCATTGGCGTATTTCGATTCTGACAAACAAAGCAGGAATATACGAGTCTTATGGATGACATTATGTAATAAAACAATTATTGGCCACATTTTGGGCAATATCATGTTTTATGGACACAAGGAATTGATATTGACGTCGGCAATAAATAGGGAGCGAAAACAAAATTTGCGAAGTTCTGTATATATGTACACACTGGTGAAATTGCATTTTGTGTATGAAATACTAGTAACATAACATACATTTTAAAAATAAGTTTTCATTTTAAATTTGGCCAACATTCTAGACCTATAATCCATATACCAATAAAGTTGTTTATTTTTCAGTACTTTCCAAGCTTAAAGATCTTGAGTCATCTGTTAAAGAGATAAATGATATTCTACTTGCAAAACAGGCTGATCATGATTATATAATTGTTACGGATAAAGATATGATTGAATCACTTTTGCCTGAAAGATGGAAGTTAGACACCATCGAAGAATTACAAGACTTCGAAGATCAACCGGATGATGGGACATTCAGAAGAAACAAAACATGTAGGTGGTTTTTATTTTTTATATATAGATGCCACAAACATTTAACACAGAGGCAAAGACATTTTTTTCACAAATGTCACAAACATATAGAGATGATGATAATGAGGCGAATGGTGAAACCGTCGTATTTCCCTTTTCGGTATGGAACTACTTGATAGAACCGTGCTCCACGTTTGCTGTCAGTTGAGCTATCTCGGTATCCTCCACATTGGGGTCATACAGTCGGGAGACGCACTCATAATTGCACGCATGAAATGGGTGAAACAGTGTATGTGGCTTTAAACCTAGCTATTGAGTTCAGCAGTGCACTCACTCTGGGTTAGAGCTGGTACTGGAATGACAAATTCCTCACTGCCTTAGTTGAGGCATGAACCCAGATCCTACCAGCCTTTAGTACGATGGCCTAAATTATATGTTATTGGTCATATGTGTGTATATCTGGTGAGATACAGTTACTTAAAATGTTACCATTTACTCATAACGCACACAATTCCAAATATTTGTTCAGTGATGCAGTCAATAATCTGCAGCCTGTCATTCAAAAGGAAATATTTATATAGTTATGTTTTGTGAATTTGCACAGGTTCGCAATCTGGCTAGTCTACCAGGAGGCAGTGACCTCGATAAAATATGTCGATGTATGATGAGATCCGTAATGACGAACATGCTGACGAGCAAATACAGTGTTGTAGGACAAAAGGGAACATTGGCCTTTAAAAAATAGCAGTTTGCAAAGTAATTCTGAGTGAGTCTTATTCTACTGTGTCCTATTGAAAACTATGCCTACAGAATTGATTATTTGATTTGTATATATCTATCTGTCTAGGGGGGGGGGGGGGGGATCTAGCTCAGTTGGTCGAACGCTCGTTTTGAAATGATTCAGTCGAAGGATCGAATCCGCTCGGTGGACCCAATTCTTTGATTGGGCTTTTTTCCGTCCCAACCAGTGCCCTACCACTGGTATATCAAAGGTTGTGGCATGTACTGTCCTGTCTATAGGAAAGTGCATATAAAAGATCTCTTGCTACTAATGGAAAAATGTAGCAGGTTTCCTCTAAGTGTCACAATGACCAAATTTGTGACATCCTATGACCGATGATTAATAAAATCAATGTGCTCTAATGGCGTCGTTAAACAAAACAAAAACCTTAAACTTTAAACTATCTATGTATGAGTGTATAAATGTTATTTGTATTCTATTAATTACCATTGTGTTGGGGGTTTTTTAAGATTCATTTTTTTGTACATTATTCTTGTATATAACCACGAGTCTTGCTTTTGCAGAAGCAGTAAAGAAATCCTCAGTCAGCATTCATGGACAATGATATACTGACCGAAATAGGTGACGTCTGAAGGAACGCTGCAAACCAGACTGGTGGTTCCAACTACAAGGTCAGTTTTACCAGGAAATTTGATTTGCAAGGGATCTTCAAGGGCTGATTTTAGAAATGGGTTTTGGGCATATGATATATTGTTCCAAATAAACATGTATATTATTGTAAGTCACATGCTATTTTTAATATTTGGACTTTGTCAAAATCAGTTGGTGTTTAGCACAACCTTAAGAAAAAATATTCTCAAAGGTTGTAAGTGGTACCAATTTGAATTTTATTTTAGAGGTAGCTATAGGGTCAGGACCTCTGTTATTTAAAAAACATGGTTTTCTTTAGTGTTTTGCAGTTTGAATTTTATCAAAATCCTTATGGGGAGTTTTACCTCTATTATTGTTGGGGTCTGCAGCATTAATTGAGGCCCCTGCGTGTGCTGTAACCTCACCGTGGTGCAGGGGTGTAACATTCTCTTTGAGAATGGCCAATACAGCACAAAATTGAAGTTTTGAGTAAAATTCAGTATCCGTAAAATGCTGTGATATTTGTGTTTTTGCACAGTTCTTTACACTGTTTTTGTTTAAGTCTTGAATTTTTATATTGATGTTGATCATCACTTTATTTATTTGCATTACCATAGTTTGACACCCAATAGCCGATGTATTGTTCGTGCTGAGGTGTCGTTAAACATTCATTCATTCATTCATTCATTAATTGAGGATTTATATTGTTTTAAGTAAAACATAAAACACTAAAATAAATTATTTAAACCATATAATGTCTTGAGAAAAAACTGAAACATGTTCAGATTAGAGCTAGTAGGGTATTGCTTGCAAAATTGTACATATGTTTACTGCTTAACATACTTGGTGGCATGGATATTATTGTCTGGTGGGGTTTTTTGTGTGTGTGTGTGTGTTTTGTTTTGTTTTCCAGAAATAAATGTATGGAGGTGGTGGGAGACACTTTTTTTCTAGACCCCACCACCCACATATTGTATATTTGGAACCGCCAATCATTTAAAACAAAACATTGCTTCCCATTACTTTTATTTAGCTTGATCTGGAATTGCCCTTACATAGGATTACAAGCCACGTGTAAACCTCAAAATGTTAATGTATATTGGTGCTTTATAACAATTTTATTACTTGAACACATTACAAACTTATGCCCACTTCACATACATGTATAAGTTATCTTGAATACATCTATCACAGGTTTTGAGTCTTTGCTTTTAACATTTGGTGACCTTTTTTGATAGTCAAATTAAATGAATTGACTAAATATCTATTAATACTGAATCAGTGATTGAAATAATTTAAATATATCATATTTGCATGTATTGTTTGCAGAAGTGTCCAGCAAATAAAAAATTGGAGTACAGAAAAAGACAGCGGATTTGAAGTGATTCCAGTAAAAGAGCGGATTTGAAGTGATTCCAGTAAAAGACAGCGAATTTCAAGTGATTCCAGTTGATGATCATTATAATGTTAATAAACATTTTTGAAACATTCGATGATTTGTTATTAAAACATTTTTAAAACCCTACATTTTCACATCATGAAAACATTATGGAAAAACATTACTGTAACATTTGCCAAAACATTTTTAAAACATTGTAAATAATGTTTACGAAACGTTTTATAAACGTTTTATCAAAACATTATTAAAACATTTTTAAAACACTACATTTTCACATCATGAAAACATCATCGAAAACATTACTATAACCTTTGCCAAAACATTTATATAATGTTTTTATGACATTTATGTGTTTGCTGGGACACACACACACACACACACATACGCGCACACTAACACGTCCCCCTCCCCCCCCCCCCCCCCCCCCCACCCCCCGCCCACATTTAACGGCCATGAGTAGAGCACATTGATTTATTAATCATCAGCTATTGGATGTCAAACATTTTGTACTTTTGACATGTATAGTCTAGAGTGCAAGCCTGCTACATTTTGCCATTAGTAGCAAGGTATATTTTATATACACCACCCAACAGACAAGATCACACATACCACAGCCTTTGATATACTAGTCATGATGCACTGGCATAAATCGAATCAACCCGAGAAACCAGTCCGCCATCACTAGATATTCAAATGACGTATTCGGCCATACATATTTAACCCATTAATTTGTTTTAAAGAAGGACCCTCCTTCGTGTGAAAATGGGACGGGATTTAGCTCAGTTGGTTGAGTGCTCACTCGATGTGCTTGCGTCGCAGGATCGAACCACGTCGATGGATCCATTCAACTGATTGTTTTCTCTCGTTCCAACCAGTGCACTACAACTGTTCAAAGGCTGTGGTATGTACTTTCCTGTCTGTGGGAAAGTACATATAAAAGATTCTTTGCTGCATAAGGACAAATGCGGCGGATTCCCCGATGATTAATAAATCAATGTTCCCCAGTTGTTTCGTTAAACAAAACAAAGAAACCGGATAATGACCGGCCTCGGTGATGTAGTGGTTATGCCATCGGACTTCTGGCTGCTACGTACTGGGTTCGTATCCCACCCGAGGCAATGGGGAATTTTTCATGCCCGTACCGGCTCCAACCTAGAGTGAGTGCACCGCCAGGCTCAATGGGTAGGTGTAATGCCAGATACACCGAGTTTCACCCACTTCACGGGTGCGAGTATGGGTGTGTCTCCCGAGTGTATGGCCCCACATGGGGATGATTACCCGGCATGCACTGCAGGTTCCGTGTACCCCGGGCTCGGGTGATACCGAGCTAGCTCAACTGACAGCAAGCGTGGAGCACGGACCTGTCAAGTAGTCCCATAATAAAATGGAAATACTGCGGCTTCACAATTCATCTCATCATCATCCATGTTTGTAATGTCCAAAAAATAGAAAACATGCCTTTGTCTCTGTGTTAAAAAACCCCAACAACAATGAAATGGAATGGAAATTTACGGTCTTTTAAAAATCCAGCTAACTTTTGAGATGTCACCTCACAGTCTTACAAATGTATAATATATTTTATGTAACAAATGTCATGATTATTGTAAATTAATTGTATTAAATGTATGTTTAACTGCAATTTGTATAAATACTGCATGTTCATTTTCCGCGATCTACATGCGTGCAAAATTAACAAAGACAAAGGAAATAAACGAAAGTGCAGTTAAGTATTTATTGAAGGGAACAACTATTGGTTTTTTAAACATTTACTTTATTATTTACTTTCGTGTATACATCTTATTGTTTAATGTCCACATCGATGCATGTCTTTTGACACGTGCGGACTTGGCTGACTGAAGCGTAACCTATATTCACACTGACGGCTTCCGATAGCCTACTTGATATTTGGCCCTCAACTAGAATGTGTATTGAAATTGATATGTCGGTCAGATTGTATTACTTTGATTCAAAAACAAAGCTGGAATGACAAGCTACAGAGCTTTGCTTGCATATACATGTATGATGGTATGAAGAACACGGGTTAAAATTAATAACCGTGATTATTAAACTAAGCAAACATTATTACGCTTTAGACATATTCATACTCTTTCTTGTTCCTCAATTGGTTTTATTATTATGTTTGAGGTGTTGGATACATTTTGTAACCCTTTATTCAAATTAGAAGATACAAAATGGCTTTGCCAAAATTTTAGCCACTTGCAAATGTTATTAGCCATTTATTGTAAATACTGGCTAAAATGTCTACCGACAACGCGAGCCCTGCGTCCCGTGTGATGAAACAATCGTATGGTATTTGGGGGGGGGGGGGGGGGGGGGGGGGGGGGGGGGGGGGGTCCAGTAACTTTAAGATACTTGCAGTTTGGTGACGTTGATAAAGAAGACTCCTCACTTTATAACTTGTACGAAGTCAAGATTAACAACTTGACACACTAGGAATTGGGTAAGAGTCCCATGGGCCCCAATCAGACTCCTGCATCGCTTAGAGCCTGTATTATTGATTCTTGCAGCTTTAGTTATAATAAGAATCATCATGATCATCACCACTGATATATTACTAATGTTGTTATTTTACAGGTATGGCCTTTTCCCGGATTATCATACAAGTTATTCTTGTTACCTCTCTTGTTGGAGACACCTCTGTTGAAGGTAAAATTAAAAACAAAACAAAAAACAATCAATGTTTTATTTATTCCATAGTAATGGTCGACGACAGGAATTAATTACATATGACCTTTTTCCTAGAATAAGATTTACCCTTGTTTTCATTATCACAGCAACATTTATGTAAATAAATATCTTAAAATATATGCAACAAAAAAACAACAACAACAACAACAACAACAACAAAGCTTACATGTAGTCCATGAGCCAGACCTGAACATTTTATGTTTGACTACCAAATCGAGGGACTAAACGCCACTATGACTTTCAGTTAGCCTGATGTCTGAATTGTATGAACATATGTGATGGCTATTTCAGAAGGCCAGCTATATAAATATCGAAAAGGTGGCCATTTCAAAATGGCGGTAATTTTGTTTATAGATTAGTATTTATCTTCAAGAATGGTTGTGGTTAGGTAAATCAGCTGACTGAATATTGTCCAGCATTGCATTCTGAATACTTTATGGCATTGTTTTTATTTATAAATATTTGAAAAAATACGATTTTTATTTTTTAAACAATCAAACAGACAACAAAATACAACCAAACAAAAAAAAAAAAAAAAAAAAACCTCCAACATTTTAAAAGTGTTTAATCTCCCCTATAACTAAATGTGTTTGTTCCATGGACTGTTGTTTTGGGGTAGAAGCAGGTCAGGAACAAACTAACTTTGAAGTATTAAAAGTATGCAAATTCCCAATTAACGTGCAGTTTTAGGCAAGAAAACGATATAGATCTGAACATATTTTTACATAAGAATCAATGTTCAAACTTTACTGACTCGACCTGGATCCCGTACTATTGGTCGGTGACGGTGATAGTGGTGGCCATGGCGATGTCAAAACAACATAGTTATGACTCGACCTGGATCCCGTACTATTGGTCGGTGACGGTGATAGTGGTGGCCATGGCGATGTGAAAACAACATAGTTATGACTCGACCTGGATCCCGTACTATTGGTCGGTGACGGTGATAGTGGTGGCCATGGCGATGTCAAAACAACATAGTTATGACTCGACCTGGATCCCGTACTATTGGTCGGTGACGGTGATAGTGGTGGCCATGGCGATGTCAAAACAACATAGTTATGACTCGCCTGGATTCCGTACTATTGGTCGGTGACGGTGATAGTGGTGGCCATGGCGATGTCAAGACAACATAGTTATGACACGACCTGGATCCCGTACTATTGGTCGGTGACGGTGATAGTGGTGGCCATGGCGATGTCAAAACAACATAGTTATGACTCGACCTGGATCCCGTACTATTGGTCGGTGACGGTGATAGTGGTGGCCATGGCAATGTCAAAACAACATAGTTATGACTCGACCTGGATCCCGTACTATTGGTCGGTGACGGTGATAGTGGTGGCTATGGCGATGTCAAAACAACATAGTTATGACTCGACCTGGATCCCGTACTATTGGTCGGTGACGGTGATAGTGGTGGCCATGGCGATGTCAAAACAACATAGTTATGACTCGACCTGGATCCCGTACTATTGGTCGGTGACGGTGATAGTGGTGGCTATGGCGATGTCAAAACAACATAGTTATGACTCGACCTGGATCCCGTACTATTGGTCGGTGACGGTGATAGTGGTGGCTATGGCGATGTCAAAACAACATAGTTATGACTCGACCTGGATCCCGTACTATTGGTCGGTGACGGTGATAGTGGTGGCCATGGCAATGTCAAAACAACATAGTTATGCTATTTGGAATGTTTTTACAAACGGCATATACATTTTTTTTTTTTTTTGTAATTTGCTAAATATGTTTCTTTTTGTATGTCAAGTAGAACAGCAGTTTAGTGGAGGCTGGTTTTAGGATTGACATACTTCACACCAAAGCCAAGGGTAATGTGCGGCTGTCACATTACATAAGGCTAGCATTAAGCTTCTCAGTTTTGTTTTATCAATATTTACTTTATTTTTAGGGGTGGCAAATACATCCATTGATTGTATGAATGGAGGATACCCTGGGCAGAGTACAACTTTAACCTGTACAGTAACTGGAACTATAGCTACCGGCATCTACTGGATACGACCTGATGTTCATGTTCCACAAGTTGTACGATGTAACACAGTTAACACTATATGTCGTTCAGATGTGTCTGGTTACAGCGCTGTTATCAACTCACCTACGCAGATTACTCTCACCATTCAGTCTTTCAACCCTGCAGTAGATGATGGAGAGTGGATCTGTCGTGATGGGCCAATAGGAAGCCAGTCTACTTGTAACATCACCCTACTAAGTAAGAGTGAAGTTGACATTTCAGGCTGGGAACCTATTGTTTTTGCTGTCATTATTATTAGGTTTTGAAATTACACCAATTTTATTTTCAATGTTGTAATCAACTCTTTGGATCGTAATAAACTGTAAATTTACATGTTTTTAATTTTTGAAATTATCCACATAGATTTTGCAAATGACATATGCATGTATCTTTAAATCTCTGTAAACAAAATATAATTTATATGATACGATTGATAAATTCCCTATTTATTATCATGTGAACTATGAAAGAAGTCTATTCATATGGGAAGAGATTACAAAACATTTTGTTTCTTTCATGGCCAACATCTAGCGAGTGTATGTGTTTTACATGTAGGCCATGTCATGGTCAATAACCCTTCAAGACCAAAGTGCCTATGCAATACACATCAATCCCCACATACGGGTGAGAGAGAGAGAGAGAGAGAGAGAGAGAGAGAGAGAGAGAGAGAGAGAGAGAGAGAGAGAGAGACAGACAGACAGACAGACAGACAGACAGAGACAGAGAGAGAGAGAGAGAGAGAGGCACAGAGACCGAAAGATGGATAGAGATGGATAAAGGCAGAGAGACAGAAAATGAGATAGAATGTGAGGGCCAGAGAGAGGGACAGAGGGGGGAAAGAAAGAGAGAAGGTACGGAGGGGGAGAGAGGGGAACAGAGAAGGGGATGGAGAGAGAAAAAAGATAGAAAGGACAGAGAGAGGGGGAGGGAGAAGGAAGAAAGAAGGAGGGGGGATCCACATGATTACCACGAATCTTTAAAAAGTCTTGTATTGTATTGTAAATTTCCAAGGTCTTGAAAAGTCTTATATTGTATTGTAAATTTCCAAGGTCTTGAAAAGTCTTATATTGTATTGTAAATTTCTGTAAACAAAGAGGTTGAGGTATGCAATATGCATGAGGACACAGTGATCGCACACATACTAGTCTGTGATTATGCCACTGTCTGCAGAGGAGTAGCTCAAGTTCCTATCACCAAGGAGCTTCTGAAATACGCATCATCTACAAGGATACGTTACAGGCTGCATCTGTAAGAGGAGGGAAAGAAAAAGGTGACTGGAAAACAAGGAGAAAAGAGAAAACAAATTGTAGATGATATCAAGAGCATTAAAACGAAAATAAAACACTACATGATGTTTGTGAGAGTTTAGAGGGTGCTGCAGACAAGTTTGCTGAATAGGAAGAAGACAAACCAGGGACAAGAATGACAGAGTTCATTATAAAGTCAAACACTATGAGGAAAAGATTGAAAGGCAGGAACGCTGACATAGAGGATTCGACTGGACAAGTAGAAAAGAAAAGTGAAGAACTGAAGCACTTGCCATAGATTATATGGACTATGGACTGAAACATGGGCTGACAGCATGAGAGAGAGAGAGAGAGAGAGAGAGAGAGAGAGAGAGAGAGAGAGAGAGAGAGAGAGAGAGGTAGGGTCAGAGATAGAGAAGGGGAGGGAGCGAGAAAGAGAGGAGTGGCAGAGAGAGACTTGTGGGGGGGGGGGGGGTGAGAAGACAGAAGGGACAAATAGCTAGAGAGAGGGCAGAGGGAGGGACGAGAAGGAGATATAGAGACGGAAGAAAGAGAGGGAGGGAGAAGTAGAGAGAGGGCGAAACACAAAGGGAGGGGAGATAGAGGGAGGGAAGGAACGAGATAATAGGAGAGATAGCGAGGAAGGTAAGACGAGTGAAAGACAGAAAAGGGAAAGATACGAGGAGGAAAGAAAGAGAGAAGGGATAGAGAGAGGGGAACGGAGGGAGGGAGAGGGGGTAGGAGGGGCAAGAGAAGTTGGCGAGAGATCGGGCAGAGGGAGAGTGACAGACGGAGAAAGGAGATAAAAAGAGACAGACGGGGCGGGAGAGAGAAGGGACAGAATGGGAGAGCGAGGGGGTGAAGAGAGAGAAAGGGGAAGAGGGGGCAGAGAGAAGGGATGGGGAGAGAAAGAAAGAGAGATAGGGAGGGAGGGAGTGAGGGAGGGAGGGAGTGAGGGAGGGAGAGAGAAGACAGGTAGTGATATTTAATTACTAATCACTGGAATTGAAATAATGTTTAATCACACTAGTAATAGCGACCTACAGTACGCGAACCCGCCATAACTTGTATGTAGACAGCGACTCCGGCCAAGCTTAATGGCGTCCAGACTAGTCCAACAATTTTGAAACTTTCTTGTTAAATGTTTTGTTCATCGGTAATTGTAGATGCTGCAAACGTGCACGAGCTACTTGCTTTGAACCTCTCACCTTTGTTTGCCGGTTGCTGTCAGTTGCACTACAGTTGCCGCTACAGTTGCCCCTACAGTTGCCCCTATAGTTGCCCTACAGTTGCCGCTACAGTTGTCGCTACAGTTGCCCCTACAGTTGCCCTACAGTTGCCGCTACTTTATGACTTTGAAACAAAAACCCAAAGACAGTTATATATTTGTGTCTATGCGTCGACACGACTTTTATATCCGATTGACGTGTTTACAAGGCATTGACACTACACTAAAAATAATAACTAAATGATAAATTTGTATTTATCAATAACCCTTCTAAATCGTTCAAAGGGAAACAATTGCAATCAACAAACAATGTAAAGGAGTGCATGGGGAGAGCCCTTCGGTTTACTTAGAAGAAAAAAAGTTAAAGAGAGAGAAAAAGGGGGAAAAGAAAGAATAAGCTTGATTTTGCGTACGTTCATTTCATTTGAGAGGAGAGGTCGAATCTTTTTACGCTTACAATATTTAAAAAGTAAACATATAATAATAAAAAAAGTGAAAAACATAAATTAAAAGTATTTTTAAATCGATGAGTGGGATACTGCAGGAAATACATAAATAAAATAAATATTTAAAATAATAAAAGTTTTCTTTTGGCTACGTGACGAGTGTCATGGGCGGTTATGGATCTTGTTTTATATATCGGAGCTTTGCAGGCCCATAGGAACACTATTTGGGGGAGCGTGCAGAACTTCTAGAGGTGTGGGGGGAGGGGGGGGGGTCGATCGCAACGTCCATAGTGGGAAGATGGGACACAAGCCATACCTTTACCTTTATTCATTTTCGTCCTCAAGTGTAGACAGACGCACGCGCACACACACTCACACACGCGGTCCCACTCGATTCTTATGAGCCTGGGAGGTGGAATACTGGGTTATTAGTTTTTAATTGTTATGTAATGTTTAGCTTGGCCAATAAAATATGTCATTAGATATTCACGCTAAGTCTTATTAGTATGTTTTATGATACTTTTCAGGTGCTGCCACAGGTTTTGGGGCAAGTAGTATATTGTAATATTTACACTGTTACAAGAAAGGGATGATTTCAGTGAAAATTTAACTGGAAATTAATAACAACAAAAATACCGTAATTTGACGCATTAATTGAGACAGTGTACTATTTGTATTGAAATGATAGATCTGAAATAACGGTACTCCATACAGTTGGGTGTGACTGATGGGCAGCAACCAAAACGAAACAGTGACGTGTTGGACCATTGTAGGACAGCATAACCTAGTGAATCCTGAGTTGGTCTCTTTGTTTTAAAAACGGACGACATGAAGCCAGAGTACCTACACATGGTAACGGTATAATTTGACACACATACAAGTAAATACCTTCACCATTAAAATAAGAAATATTTTGTAGAAAAAGTCTACAATAGATTAGATAAAAACAAAATAAGACATATGTTAGGAATACAATTATAGTTTGCACACTTGCTTAGTAATTGTTGATCAAATATATTTTCAGTTGGCCCAGACAATATTACATTCAATCCATCACCACCAGCTGAAGTGAGAGAAAGAAGCAATGTGACAATAAACTGTACTGCTGACTGTGTCCCACCATGTTCTTACTTTTGGACATGGGCAAAAGAAAACATCAGTTCAACCTCTTTGTTAGCAATGGAGAATATCGGAAAGAAACAAGCAGGCGAATACATGTGTACAGTAACCAACACCATTACATTAATATCAAGAAATAAAGCATTCCGCCTGTCTGTTCTCCGTAAGTATTACGTACGTTTTACTTGGTGCAAGTTAGACACATATAAATTTATTTAAAATTCTAAAATAATTCAGGGGTTGAAATTATGAAATCTTTCAACTTACCTTTACAAAGTACCAGTCCCCATACACATATTGCTAGTCCTCCCACTGTTGCGGCATCCTGTGAAGATAAAACATATATGGGTTCCATATTAACCTACATGTCTTATTATTCCATATTGGGTTCCATATTAACCTACATGTCTTTGAGTATAAACACTGGGACGTACATCACTTGCTGACCCAATTTGTAGAAACATAACGTGTAGTAGGATTCAATATCTGCTTACTTCTGTATTGTGGCTTGTTTGCAGTTTGTTTGTAAGAAATAAAATACTAAACGAGCTTGCCTGTCATATAATGTTTATGAAACTCGTAAACAGTGTTGGTATCTGACGAGCGAAAGCGGCAATTTGTTCCATCAGTTAACTCCTGAGGGGAAGAAGGAACCAGAACGTAATTTTGTTTGGCTTCTATATCCGTGCAAGTGATCACGTAATGGGTATCGTGAATGTTCTGCAACTGTTTTAGGACAAATAAGCTGAAGTCATACAGAGTTGGTAAATCATTCATGATTTGTGACATTTTCTTCTCTCTGATAAAGGTATGAAGCCAATTTCTTTATATAATGACTGATGTTGCGTTCTACGAACAGCACCACACCGTCCTATCCTTTTATAAAAATGGTGGGGGGGGGGGGGGGGGGGGGGGTTGTAAATAATTTCAGTTAGGTTTGACGTAAGAAAAGAAAAAGTAAAAATGTTTTGGAAATAACACAAAATTACAGTTTTTGTGTGCAATTAAAAAAATAATTCGTTTAAAAATAAATACAACTGTAATACATACCATATTAAGAAAACAACGTTAACGGCGTTATGGCTTATAGACTGGTGTAATCTGGATATGAGATGACTCTATTTGATTAAATTCAATACAGACAAACTAGTCAGTTATTTCAATGAGGCAAGACTATGCCATTCCAAAAATCAAAATGGCGGTCATAACGCTGTAAGCGTCGTTTTTTTTTTTTTTTTTTTACTCTGGTACAACTTTATATATTTATAAACCAATTATGTTTTGAATTGCACACAAAAGTTGTCATGTTTTGTCATTTCCAACAAAAAAAGCCCAACGATTACATTTTATTTCTTACGTCAAACCAAACAGAAATTATTTACAAAAAAACTACATTTTTTATTTATAAGGATGCAACGGAGAATAGGTGAACATTTTGAAGCTGCTGAGATAGATGCAATGTATAATAATTTATAAGGATGGGATGGAGAATAGGTGAACATCTTGAAGCTGCTGAGATAGATGCAATGTATAATAATTTATAAGGATGGGATGGAGAATAGGTGAACATCTTGAAGCTGCTGAGATAGATGCAATGTATAATAATGTATAAGGATGGGACGGAGAATAGGTGAACATTTTAAAGCTGCTGAGATAGATGCAATGTATAATAATTTATAAGGATGGGATGGAGAATAGGTGAACATTTTAAAGCTGCTGAGATAGATGCAATGTATAATAATGTATAAGGATGGGACGGAGAATAGGTGAACATTTTAAAGCTGCTGAGATAGATGCAATGTATAATAATTTATAAGGATGGGATGGAGAATAGGTGAACATTTTAAAGCTGCTGAGATAGATGCAATGTATAATAATGTATAAGGATGGGACGGAGAATAGGTGAACATTTTAAAGCTGCTGAGATAGATGCAATGTATAATAATTTATAAGGATGGGATGGAGAATAGGTGAACATCTTGAAGCTGCTGTGATAGATGCAATGTATAATAATTTATAAGGATGGGACGGAGAATAGGTGAACATCTTGAAGCTGCTGAGGTAGATGCAATGTACAATAATTTATAAGGATGGGACGGACTAAAGGTGAACATTTTGAAGCTGCTGAGATAGCTGCAATGTACAATAATTTATAAGGATGGGACGGACTATAGGTGAACATTTTGAAGCTGCTGAGTTAGATGCAATGTACAATAATTTATAAGGATGGGACGGACTATAGGTGAACATTTTGAAGCTGCTGAGATAGCTGCAATGTACAATAATTTATAAGGATGGGACGGACTATAGGTGAACATTTTGAAGCTGCTGAGATAGCTGCAATGTACAATAATTTATAAGGTTGGAATGGAGAATAAGTGAACATTTTGAAGCTACTGAGATAGATGCAATGTATAATAATTTATAAGGATGGAACGGAGTATAGGTAAACATTTTGAAGCTGCTGAGATAGCTGCAATGTACAATAATTTATAAGGATGGGACGGAGAATAGGTAAACATTTTGAAGCTGCTGAGATAGCTGCAGTGTACAATAATTTATAAGGATGGAACGGACTATAGGTGAACATTTTGTTTGTTTGTGCTGAGATAGCTGCAGTGTACAATAATTTATAAGGATGGGACGGAGAATAGGTAAACATTTTGAAGCTGCTGAGATAGCTGCAGTGTACAATAATTTATAAGGATGGAACGGACTATAGGTGAACATTTTGTTTGTTTGTGCTGAGATAGCTGCAGTGTACAATAATTTATAAGGATGGGACGGAGAATAGGTAAACATTTTGAAGCTGCTGAGATAGCTGCAGTGTACAATAATTTATAAGGATGGAACGGACTATAGGTGAACATTTTGTTTGTTTGTGCTGAGATAGCTGCAGTGTACAATAATTTATAAGGATGGGACGGAGAATAGGTAAACATTTGAAGCTGCTGAGATAGCTGCAGTGTACAATAATTTATAAGGATGGAACGGACTATAGGTGAACATTTTGTTTGTTTGTGCTGAGATAGCTGCAGTGTACAATAATTTATAAGGATGGGACGGAGAATAGGTAAACATTTTGAAGCTGCTGAGATAGCTGCAGTGTACAATAATTTATAAGGATGGAACGGACTATAGGTGAACATTTTGTTTGTTTGTGCTGAGATAGCTGCAGTGTACAATAATTTATAAGGATGGGACGGAGAATAGGTGAACATTTTGAAGCTGCTGTTTTATCAATAACAGTTCGCACGTGACGTCGCCATCCAACAGACTTTTGAAAAACCAGTCCCAAATATTTATGGAAATTTATGTAGTTTACAAATATATATACACATATCCATTAAAAGTAGCCAAATTCCCTGTAATCTTTAAAATAACAATACTATCACATACTGTTTCAACACAAAAACACTTATCTTTGAGATTGTCTCGTATAAATAACACAATGCCTTTGCCATGTTCTCTGGGTACACAGTGTGTTACATAGTTAGGTATTGATATTTCACTAGAGTCAGAGTCAATCCAACATTCGTATAAACATGCGACGTCATATTTGCAAATTATATTTAAGAACTCAGTGCATTTTAGTTTACCTCCTAGTGAACGACATATATTCCATGAGATGATGGTTAAACCACACCTGGCGTGCCCCTATGCTGGTATGTCACGTTCAGAATTGTGATTAGCAGGTGACGAATTAACGCGTGCTCCGTTCTCTGGGTGGGTCTTGTTTCGGTCTTGGACTAGCATCGGCATTCCGTGGTGCAGCTTGAATGACGTATATGTACAAACGTGGATATGTGTGCTGTGCATTTGGGTCGTATAGCCTATCGTCCACATAGAACTTATTCCGCACCATCTTGGTTTTATGAACGGCTTGACTGTATCGCTTGGCCACGGGATACAGCTGTTTGCGTCTATCCTCGATAACCGTCGGAAACTGTTCATTAATTCCATACGGTTTGTCTTTTAACATGTATACTCTACACTTAACCAACGTTAGTTGTTTGAAGTAGACAAAGCGCACTACAATGGGTCGTCTATTGCCGTCACGACGTCGTCCAAAACGATGAACATTTCCAAATTCTGTCCTCATCAATTTTGAGTTCTTTATATATAGTCTCTCAACAAATGTTCTGTGTTCTCATTGTGGTGTTCTACCAGTCCAGTGAAAATTACATTATTTTTCATGAAGCGGCATTGCAAGTCTGTAATGGTTGATATCATCGTATCGTGTTCACGTCCTAATGTGTCCACGTCTGTGCGCAGTGCTTTGTTGTCATCGTTTGCACTTGCAAGTGAAGCTTTCAACTGTGCAATGTTATTCGTGTTAATATCACAAGCCGTCTTGACTGTATCAAACAAATTACTCACTCCCTGTACACTGGACTCCAGCTCCATGTGATTAGAACTCACAAGCTTAACCTGCGCCTCCAGCGTGTCAACTTTCGCTACCAGTGACGACAGGGATTTCTGCAAAGCGTCTATTTGTTTTGCATACACTTCAATGTGGCCCTTTCTAGCATTCATCTTGTTCATTAAATCTAAAATATTATCCAGTGTATACTTCTCGTCACTTTGCACACTGTCTTCATATATCACATCCCGAGCATTACAAAGGGCAGTGGAATTACATTATGTGTCGCAATTGTAGACAGTTTACAGCTTGGCTTGGCTTGTGGGGGTGGGGGGTGGGGGGTGGGGGGTACGAACACTCACATGTACATGTATAACTAAGTGTCTATCGGTATACCGTATCTTAAAACACTCTGGGAAACTGTTGCATAGTAATATTTCCAACATATACCATAACACGTTTAATTTCTGATATATGCTACAACTTTCACATATTAGTGTTCGTACAGTTCAAGAATCTTGCTCACTGTCCACAAGTCGGCACACATAGGTAAACAAAGACTGTTCATGAAAAACGTACGCACCTCTTTATTCTATTCTGCATGTGTTTGGTTCTAATTGTCCTGTCCCTTTCTGTATTATACACTAAGCACTGTGGTATTCCCATCAACTTTACACAACATTTAAGAATATTTAACACTGTTTAAAGACATTTTAGTTACCTCTGTGGGAGCTCATAAAACTCAGTCCACCATTTTCAGCACAGTAACGGAATTGGTTACCTTAAGAAGTATGGGCATGTGGGAAAATATATGGGGCAAGTGAATATCTGATTAGCACATGCCCTGTGGCAAGTAATTATTTTGAAAATTTTGGAACCCCTGCATATCTATCCATTTTTTACAGAGTTATGGCCCTCGAACTTATGAATTAGCAAAATATGTTTGGCCAGTAGGGGACATGTATTACTTCAGCTGTTCTCCAATAATACTTGTTTACATTATACTGCAGGGGACAATATTTCGAAATCTGAGTGAACCGGAAGTCGGTTCACGTGGTTTTTACCTAGGTAACCAATTGTTCGGTTACATGAATTATATTTGCGTAACCCGTGGGTTACCTGATCGGTTACCTCAAAATTACCTTGAAATTATACTTTAAATACATAGTTTTTAGTTGAAACATAAAGTTAAAACAAATACAAAAGAAAACATTTTACAAAAAAAATAAAATGTCTTTAATGTTTGCTAAAGTTAGCAATATTATTAAAAAAAAAACCCTGAATATCAGCCCCAGTACTGAAACAAAATACAAGGGCGTAGCCAGAAATTTTCTTAGCATCGAGCGGGGATATTTAGGGACCTCCCCCTGTGAAAAGTTTGAAACTCAGGACGCCTGTAGATGCAATCTGAGCCTTTTCGGAGGCTTTTTTTGTTTTTCTTTTTGTGTTTTTTTCGGGGGGGGGGGGGGGGGGGGGGGGGTAATCATGAAGTTTACAGGCCATGCCGTAACCAGTTTGCGGTTCGCGTAAATTTAACTTTGCGTAACCGACACGCAAACAGAATGGCGGTTCGCGTGAAATAGTGTGTCCTGTGCTGGTTGTGACTTTAATTATACTGAACATTATTTGTATTCATGTTTGCAATTTTCCATGCAGCAGGGTGTTAACCGTAAGACTTCTGGATTAACTGGAACAAAACTATGATGATTAGGTACAGTTGTAAAAGGCATCACTTGCATGTGGGATTTTGTTTCTTCTTGTGACAGTATTTTTGAGCAGTAATATGAAATTATGAAAACAAATATGTAAGTTAAATTTGCTTACTTTTTACGAATTTGTGTTCAGACCCTTTATTCTCAATTCTCTGACCACAATTTGTGCTAAACACTAGATGAGCTTTTTAATGCTATGTGTTTGTGAACAGAAATGTAACATTTGACCATTTTATTTTCAAAAACATCAATCAAAATAGCAGAAAATATAAATTATTGAAACCAGTGCATGCGAAGCAGAGCTCGTTGGTAAAAATGTGACTGCAGTATCACGAATCTTGTACGGTAAACTCTGAACAGCTTTCATTTTAATCAGACAAAGGACCAGTCTACCAGTTGGCCTTGATTATTACCTTCGTGGGGATCGTAATTGTTGGGGGATTATCACTGTACAACTAGTGAACATGCCAGTGTGTCTACAGACGGCACTCGTGGCAGCAGTCACGTCTTGACAAAACTTTCCTCTGATTTGTGCAGAAATTGGTGGTTTAGGTCTAAGCGTTATAGCAGTGAATAGTATGCTATTTTAATTGATAATCTTGTATATTTCTAGGTAACCCAGAGCGCATGTCGGCCTTAAGTTCAGGTGCTATAACGGGAATTGTGATCGGTGTTGTTCTGGCGATTGCTATTCCCACGGTGTGGATACTTTATAAGAGGTAGTTAGAATAGAATACACTAGAATAGAATATATTTTTAACAGCACCCCAGCACCCAAAACACATCTTTCTTTTATTATGTTTGGATGTAATCCACGGTTTACAGTTTGGATGAATGAAAGTTTCCATATAGTTACTTCCATTTAGAGCTTTGCTGTAGGAGGGTGGAACTTTCAAAACATTTCCTGGTTGGGGGATAAGGATGAGATTCGTTTCATGATGCAAAGGGGATGATTTTCCATGCTCATGAACAAATGGACGAAATCAGATATTTTTTTATTTATTTCAGTATCATTTTTTATAGCATATAAATTGTTTTTATTTCTTGCTTAAACACAGTTATAAACATTTATATTATTTTGGCATGTGTATACTAATATTTAAGAAAAGACTTGCAACATGTAGCATGCCACTGCTGGTGTCGCGTACTAAAGAAACCACGTCGTTCATGTAGATTATGCCTACTTGCTATAGATATGGAACACAAGCCTGATATGTGGCCAGTCTAGGACCGATTCCCTTTGTTAGCCCATTTGGGATATTTCTACTTCCAGCCGGTGCACCACGACTGGCATATCAAAGATGTGTGCTATCCTGTCTGGTGGATGGTGCATAGAAAAGATGTGTAACAATATATGTCAGAATTTACAAATGTTTGACATCCAATGGCCGATAATAAATAAATACATGTGCTCTAGTGGTTTCTTTAAACCATACAACATTTTAACAATATATGAGCGTGTGATTTTGAGTTCAAATAAAGACATATGTAAGGAATTTGATTATAGTATTGATTACACAAGAGTTGATTGACGCTACCCTCTATTCTGATTTTGTACAATAGTATTTCTTTTTCTTCTTATTATTATTATTTTTATTATTACTATTAATATTAATTAATTAATAATTATTACACTCGTTGGTCGTTCGTAAATATAACTGAATCGCGTGAGAATGCAATGTATTTTGTGTGTGTGTGTGTGTGTGTGTGTGTGTGTATATATATATATATATATATATATATATATATATATATATATATATACATACATACATATATAACACATAACAATAATTCAGCACAATTTTTGTTTCAATTAGGGTCCCTTACAAATATTAACACCCATTTCTGATTGCTTGAGGTGATAATTTTTCTTATGACATCCTTCATTGTATTTTGGAAGTCCTCATTTACCTTTCAATATTGAATGCATTCAGCCATCAACAATTAATCGTTTTTCAAATTGTCTTAAGCCATCTATCCGTGTTGGTAAATTCCCAGATTTGTAACCGGATTTACCTTGAATGTGTCTGTCCTCTGCCTCTTCACTCTCATATCATCTTTGTGGAAACAGAAAGCTTCCCATCGCGTTCGCTTTATGACACATTCTACCTTCACCAATAGATATTTAGCACATGCATTCCGTGTTGCAACGATATAGGCGAATGTAATTGTAGACATTATTCTTAGTGCTGAGAAACATTGCTCCAACACAATAAATATAACTGTTTTCATTTTAAGAATATTTGTGAAAGTGAGTAAAAACAGAAGTCATAGCAACTGTTTGTATGTTACCAAGATTATGACACTCGGGAAATAAATTGTTTTCGTAATTTGCTACGGACACCGTCTTGATAACTCGTCACTAATTTATTATTCTCTATTTATTTCGGTTATTTCAATGCTAATCTTTGATATCAAAACACATTGATGTTTCTTTGTATCATAACACTAAAACAAATATCACAATTTGTGTCATACAACATTATGAATAAATTATACATTATATTTATTTGCAGGATAATACAGAAGAAAGCTAAAGATGTGCAGAACGAATCTAATGACTAACGGAAACCAAAATCAAGTTCACAGCCCTACATGTTTCCGTAATTAGTACCAGAATACAGACGACAGAAACATGCCAAAGCTAGAACTCCACAGTTTTCGGGGGGGGGGGGGGGGGTGTTGAGTCTGTATCAGTAAACATGGGGGGGGGGGGGGGTGAGTCTGTATCAGTAAACAGGGCTCTCTTTTGTGTTGGGTGTTCCAATATTGATTGATTGGTTGATTTTTTAAAATGAAATTCCAGCAGAAATTAGACTAAAGTTGCAGTATTGTACTTAGAAGTGCAGTATTTCACTAGTTTTACATCAGTTGTCAAAAATAACAATTGTTTGTTTGCATAAAACGGTAATTAATGAATTGGCTTGTAACTATAATAACATAATGTTAAAATGCATATAAAAACATTATTAGTTTTAAACTCATAACATTTTCACAAAGAAAAAAGGAGGGGCATAAACATTATTAACTGTATCCACTACCGGCCTCGGTGGCGTCGTGGCAGGTCATCGGTCTACAGGCTGGTAGGTACTGGGTTCGGATCCTAGGCATGGGATTTTTAATCCAGATACCGACTCCAAACCCTGAGTGAGTGCTCCGCAAGGCTCAATGGGTAGGTGTAAACCACTTGCACCGACCAGTGATCCATAACTGGTTCAACAAAGGCCATGGTTTGTGCAATCCTGCCTGTGGGAAGCGCAAATAAAAGATCCCTTGCTGCCAATCGGAAGAGTAGCCCATGTTGTGGCGACAGCGGGTTTCCTCTCAAAATCTGTGTGGTCCTGAACCATATGTCTGACACCATATAACCTTAAATAAAATGTGTTGAGTGCGTCGTTAAATAAAACACTTCAATCTTTCTTTCTGTATCCACTATATCTCAAAATGGTGAAACAGCGAGGTTAGGCAGTTTTACCTGAATTGTTACTTATAATCAATAAAGCAGTACGAGGACATTAAAGACAGAATTGCACGTGTAATTACTTTATTTAGCTGTTTCATTTATACAATGTGTTTTTGTCATAATGTTTTTAACAGCAAATACCTGATTTTGACTTCCAATAATTTCGAACGTATATACAAAAAACATATATATTACAAAATAAAATAAAATCTGACTGCTAAAACATTAGGACACATACACTAGATATACAGATGCTGGTATTCAAAACAAGAACATATATTTAATATGTAATTTTAGTCACAAAAAGGATTCTTTTCAACGGAAATATCTTACGATGGTCGGTATGCTAATAATTGTTTTATTTATTTACACTAAGAATGTTTTAAAACAAATTAATAAACAAATAAATATATGTGAGTTTCTATGGGTATAAAACTTAACTATATGTTTCAACAATATTCCTTATGGTATTAATGTCAATTCATCGGTTCCCATTTCATGCAAACGGGCTATACAAATTACCCGATCCCACATACAATATGTGTATAAATAACACGGAAATATCAGAATTGTAAAGTTCTTGCATTATATGCAAAGATTCATGTTCAGTATGATTTCGTTCATCCATCCTCCCACAAACAGTTTTTTTTATTATTATTATTTTACATAAGAGGAAAAGTACACGTTAAATATTTTGTTCTACTAATAAATTAAAAAATGTTCCTATAATTATTATGGAAATATAGCTGAATGTATAATGTGAAAGTTAATGAAAACCAAGTCTGAAAGCTGCCATTATTCAACTTTGACACGGCATCTTTAAGATGGTTTACGATTTTAAATGTGATTTTTATTTATATTGCAGTATATTATTGTCTTACATTTTATTTATTTTCATTTTTTTCTTCATATTTCTATTTCTATATATATTTTTCACCGACCTCGGTGGCGTCGTGGTTAGGCCATCGGTCTACAGGCTGGTAGGTAATGGGTTCGGATCCCAGTCGAGGAATGGGATTTTAAATCCAGATACCGACTCCAAACCCTGAGAGTGATCCGCAAGTCTCAGTGGGTAGGTGTAAACCACTTGCACCGACCAGGGATCCATAACTGGTTCTACAAAGGCCATGGTTTGTGCTATCCTGCCTGTGGGAAGCGCAAATAAAAGATCCCTGATCGGAAAGAGTAGCCCATATAGTGGCGACAGCGAGTTTCCTCTCAAAATCTATGTGGTCATTGGCCGTTTGTTTGACGCCATATAACCGTAAATAAAATGTGTTGAGTGCGTCGTTAAATAAAACATTTCTTTCTATTTCTATTTTTAGTTTAATTTTTATCTTTAACTTTTTGTTTTATTTTATTTTATTTTATATCTAATTCAATCTATTCTATTCTATTTCATTTAAACAATTTATTCTATTTTAGTTTTTCATTCAGTATAACAATTTCTCAGTTGAAGTATCTGGGGGGTTTTCTTTTTCTTTTTGAGCGTGGTCGTTCGTGGGTGGGGGCTTCTTTTTGAGCGTGGTCGTTCGTGGGTGGGGGCTTCTTTTTGAGCGTGGTCGTTCGTGGGTGGGGGCTTCTTTTTGAGCGGGGTGGTTCGTGGGTGGGGGCTTCTTTTTGAGCGTGGTCGTTCGTGGGTGGGGGCTTCTTTTTGAGCGGGGTGGTTCGTGGGTGGGGGCTTCTTTTTGAGCGTGGTCGTTCGTAGGTGGGGGCTTCTTTTTGGAGCGGGGTCGTTCGTGGGTGGGGGCTTCTTTTTGAGCGTGGCCGTTCGTGGGTGGGGGCTTCTTTTTGGAGCGGGGTCGTTCGTGGGTGGGGGCTTCTTTTTGGAGCGGGGTCGTTCGTGGGTGGGGGCTTCTTTTTGGAGCGGGGTCGTTCGTGGGTGGGGGCTTCTTTTTGGAGCGGGGTCGTTCGTGGGTGGGGGGTTGAGCGTGGTCGTTCGTGGGTGGGGGGTTGAGCGTGGTCGTTCGTGGGTGGGGGCTTCTTTTTGGAGCGGGGTCGTTCGTGGGTGGGGGGTTGAGCGTGGTCGTTCGTGGGTGGGGGGTTGAGCGTGGTCGTTCGTGGTCGTTCGTGGGTGGGGGGTTGAGCGTGGTGTTTCGTGGGTGGGGGTTGAGCGTGGTCGTTCGTGGGTGGGGGGTTGAGCGTGGTGTTTCGTGTGGGGGGGGGGCTTCTTTTTGTGTTTTCTTTTTGTTTTCTTTGTTTACCTTTCTTTTTAAAATAATAGCATACTCAAGTTATGAACTAGGAGCTGTATGGTTACAATTTATTTGACTGTATACGTTGCATTTCCGTGTCAGTCTAGGGTCGATCCCCGTCGACCCAATGGGCATAAGTGGTATATCAACGTCCGTGGTATGTGTTGTCTTGTCTTTGGTATTGTGCATATCAATGACCCTTGTTTCTAATGAAAAAATGTAATGGTTTTCTTTCCGTGACAATATATCAAAATTACCATTAATTAAATTAAATGATTCATACCCAATAGCCGATGATTAATAAATGGGTGTGTTCTACTGTTGTTGTTAAACCAATCAAACTTTAACTTTGTATTTCCAAAAATGATTAAAAAGTGTTATTCCTTGTGTTGCCTTCACGTAAGGTCTTACAAAATACCAAAATAATACGTTCGAAACTTTATCCGAAAACAAGGATGTCTCATACTTGACTTAAGTTTAATGGTTTCAGTACCTACAATATACAGCAAATAATACAAATTATGTCACCATTCAAGACAACATCATATGAATTATTTCACTATTGAAGAGTCCACTCTGGCTCCTTTTTCCTTGTACCCAAAACTAATTTTGAAGCGGAATTTTGGATAATTTGCTATAAAATTGAAATAGCATTTACTGGGAATGAAAACATGTAATGTCATCATCTGGTATTGTCCATTCCGCTATTTTTCGTTCCAGCCAGTGCACCACGACTGGTATATCAAAGGCCGTGGTATGTGCTATCCTGTCTTTGGAATGGTACATATAAAAGATCCCTTCCTACTAATGGAAAAAAATGTAGTGGGTTTCCTCTCTAACACTATATGTCAAAATTACATGCAATAGTCGTGCTCTAGTGGTGTCAATAAACAGAATTTTTTTTTAACGTTTCATCTGATACTTGACTACACCATGCCAAAACATGTTTGTCTGGTTATAACTACTTTATCTCAAGGTTAAGCTTTAATTTAAAGGGGTTGTCCAGAATTTATGCATATGCAAATGCATTTATTCAGCTTTAAGGTTTCGAGCCCTCGCTACAAATCTTTTGCTCATATATAAACATGCCATAAATTTAGGTGTAGCTATTAAATACAGATATGACGTGTTTATACTATGTATGAATGGGCACACATATACCACTACTATTTTACAGCAAATAATACGTCTAGTTTCCCCATTAGCAAATTTGCGATTCGTTTAAATTGTCATATTACATCAAAATACATTCAAGTTTTGAAATTGTATATTAATGGTTATATGCCACTATTTGATATATATTATAAATGCTTACTAAAATTGAAGAATTCCATTACCTATATCAATTGTTTTCTTAATGTATATAGATAGATGTGTCGCTGTTACGTGAGTTCATTCGACTGACTTTAGATGGTTTGCGTTTTTGTTGTTACACTTTGTGGACTTTATCCGGAGAGCCAGGCGTTCATGTTTTTGTTTCTCAATCCATCCAAATTAATAAAAATCCTTTTAAATCCCGACCCTGTCATGAATAGCTACCCCTATTATTATTATCCAGCTAATGCAGGTTCCCAAATGAAATCAGCCTATGACTCCTAGACTAGTTAACTAAATAGTGTTCGTATTTTTGTGTACATATTTTAAAATAGTTTCCACTATTTGACATATATAGTTAGATGTGTCACAGTTACGTACTCTTTAGATGGACTTTAGATGGTTTACGTGTTTCATTGTTACACTTTGTGGGCTTAGTCCAGGAGCCAAGGTTTCTTTTAAAACCCGACCCTGTCATCAATAGCTACTCCTACTATTATTATCCAGCACATGCAGGTTCGCCCCCCCCCCCCAAAAAAAAAAAAAAATGTTTTAATAATAATAAAATAAAAAATAAAAAAATATCTGCCTTGGCTCCTGGACTAGCTGAGGAATTCCACGTTTTATTGTTTCTTTAACTAAATAGTGTTCATAGTTGTGTGTACATATTTTAAAATAGTTTCCAAACTATATATGAATCGTTGCATGCCACTATTTGACATATTCTAAATGTGCACTAAAATTAAAGAATTGCATTACCTATATGAATTGCTTTGTTAATGTATATAGTTAGATTTTTCAAAGTTAGGTATTCTTTAGATGATTTACGTGTTTTATTGTTACAGTTTGCTGAAATTGTTTGTTAAATCCATTTTCTCGTTTTCTTATATTAAGTGTGTTTCTGATCGTACTAATGTGTATCTCTCAATGAGTATGCATAAGACAAATATATACTGAGAAATAAAACGAAGTTAGGCTAGCACAAACCTTAAGATAACCAGAAATACATTGGATGTACAGAGTGTAATATTGAAAACAACAAATATCCAATCGTCAACAAGGGTCTGATAGTTGGAAACATTAACAATGGCAAAAAAATTAATAAAATACTAATATATATTTAACAGTGAAACTATCAAAGTATATATTGTTTGAGTGTTTATAATTGGTATTTCTGAAACTATGAACACTGATTCCCAGGGTCAGTCTTCACAAACTAGTGGAGAGATATTTTAGAAATGTTGAATTAAAAAAAAAAAAAAAAAAGGTTTTTTAATTAAATGTAAACAATTATGTCCAGATTTCAAAGTCAAAGTCTATTTTTCCTGTACTTTTTTTATTAATTTATTCTGAAATTTGGTACAAGGATCCTCTGGGTAAGTTCCCACACGTTAATAGCGAGACGATAAAAAATCTTATTTATTTATTTATTAAATAAATAAGTTTAAATCTTATTTATTTATTTATTAAATAAATAAGTTTAATTGAAAATTAGAAAGCCTAGCTTCACATTGATTTTTTATCAGATAGCTATGAAAGCTAATAATGCGATTCTCTTACAATGTCAACAAACTAACAGAGATATATTTTTGTAAGTTAGAATTTTAACACTCAAAAGTGTGTTTTGAATTATCACCTACTAACTACACAATTAAATAGCGGAGTTCTCTAGACTGACATACCTCTTGTTAATTTAAATAAGAAACTCATGTCAGTGATGTGTGTATTTTATATAGATATTCCAACAAACAAGCTATTAGCTTTTGATTAAGATGGTTTCCAATTGTTACACGTTGTTTTACCTTGTGTATTCCAGTCTGTTACTTCGTGTTTCTTGAAATAAATTCTAAACTTCATCAGTGTTTGTCTTTGTGTATTATTATACCTAACAAACAAATATATCTTTATTTAGATATTTGTTTGGTGTCGGAGTGTTGTTAAACATTATTTCATCCATTCATATTTTGTTCAAAGAAAGTACATGTATATGAGATCATAGGCTTCGTACACATTAAATATATCCTGCATATATATACTACTGTATGCTGCCCAACCGTTTGAGATAATTGTCGTTTTGGGTTTTATGGGGGTTTTTTTTAAGTAGAAGTGTCCGCATTTCGTTTCGCTACAGCCACCAAAAAGACATATTTACCGTCTCAACTCACTGGTTTTGTTGTTTTTAATTCAGGGTAGAAGTGTCCGGATCTCGTTTTGCCACTGTCCCTCTACACACTGTCCGCAATTGTATTTGCGTTTGGCAAATTTGTCCTCACCATGGGCTGATCCAGGACATACTTTTAGGGGGTGGCAAAACAAAAAGGGGCACATTGGCTCGTTAAAAGGGCATCTTAATAAAAGTTTTAATATTTGCAGTTCTAATTAATGAGTTTCTGTATATCTAACAGTGTACGAATGGAAGTGTACACTAAATGGCTAGCTGTGGTTTTCTGTAGCGCTAGCGGCATTGATACAAATTATTATATGAGCTTTGTGGCCCGTCGGAGCATTTTTTTTTTTAATCTGAAGTGCGGTGCGCTAATGATCAGGGTCGTTGTTAAGCATGAAACGAGATGTCTAGGGGGTCCTTGGGCATGCTCCCCCTGGAAAAATGTTTAAACCTGGATGGCTTTAAACGCCTTTTCTTGGCATCTGAATAGCAAAATTACCCATTTTTAAACAATAATTTATAAACTATTTAAGCATTAGTTTGCATAGTATTACAACCCAAGAATGTGATGTTTTCCCCCTTGGAATCTTGATAGCAAAATTATACATTTTCAGACAGTGCTCACTTCGTTAATTTTAGTGCTGACCGGGGGCGTGATAATGGGAAGGGGGACCCAGGAAAAAGCCATAGAATGCATTTTGCTTCTTATATAAGTATGATTACCATTACCAGTGACCTACATTCGTTACCAGTGATCAACATTACTTATCAGTGATCAATATTCCTTACCAGTGATAACATTATTTACCAGTGATCTACATTCCTTACCAGTGATCAACATTCCTTACCAGTGATTCACATTTCTTACCAGTGATGTGCATTCCTTACCAGTGATCAACATTCCTTACCAGTGATCAACATTCCTTACCAGTGATCTACATTCCTCTCCTGTGGTCAACCGCATTCATATTAACAATAATTATTACAGAAAGGCGCAGCTAGTCATTTAGTGTACGTTTCCGTTCGTACACTGTGATATATACACACACGCATTCATATTAACTGCACATATTAAAACTTTTATTAAGATGTTCTTTTAACGAGCCAATGTGCCATATAATTAGCTTTATTAACGACGTTACCATTACAGAAAGCCACAGCTAGTCATTTAGTATACGCTTCCGTTCGCACACTGTGATATATACACAACCGCATTCATATTAACTCTTTTAACGAGCCAATGTGCCATATAATTATCTTTATTAACGACGCTGCCATTATAGAAAGCCGCGGCTAGTCATTTAGTGTACGCTTCCGTGCGTACACTGTGATATATACACAACCGCATTCATATTAACCATTACAGAAAGCTGCGGCTAGTCATTTAGTGTACGCTTCTGTTCGTACACGGTGATATATACACAACCGCATTCATATTAACTGCAAATATTAAAACTTTTATTAAGATGCTCTTTTAACGAGCCAATACGCCATTATTTTGATGACAAATTTGCCAAACGCAAATACAGTCGCGGACCGTGTGTAGAGTGAAAATAAATGCTTATATAATGTATGTTTACAATGATGTATGTTGTTAGTGTCAACGAGAACCCGTTCTACTGCCAATCTTCATTTCAATTTGGGCAATTTAACATGGGTTTCAATTGCACATGATATCTGTGTAGTGAAACCATAATGTAAAACATGAAATTACTGTTTATCCCTAAAAATATAAGTTTAGTAACCCAAAATGATAATGTACTAGTATAGCATCCTTATAGAAAGGTCATGTCATCGATTTGGTTTTTAGCCAAGCTTATGGGGACCTTCTTTAGGTAAATATTGTAAACAAGTCAGTTTTCTTTATTTTATTAGTTTACTTTTTTTTTCTTTTTTTTCTTCTCTTTTTTGTGTGGATATATTATGCTAGTGTTCTTATCTAACAAACAAATATCTCTTTATTTAAATATTGTTTGGTGTTGGAATACTTGATAAACAATTTTTCCTCCATTCTTTGTTTAAAGAAAGTACATGTACATGTATAACAGCAGTGGTGCAGACATCAAAGGCCTCGTACACAATAAATACAGCGTATGAGATAATTGGCGTGTTCGGTTTTATTAGGGTTTTTTAATTAAGGGTAGAAGTGTCCAGATCTCTTTTCGCTGCTGGCACCAGAAATAAACATTTACTATCTCGCATATGCCTCAAAATCGCACTGTGGCAGTGAGCCTCGACACACCGTCCGCGATTGTATCTGAGTTTGGCAAATGTGGCCTCAACTATCTCCACAGTTTGCCACTCTATCCGACTTACGTTTGCCTTTCTCTTTTTCTTTTCTTTACACAAATCCCTCTGCAGTAGTTGTAATAATGTAATATAGTTTTGGAGGAAGGTTTATTGTTTTTTGTTTTTGTTTTTTAATTCGTCAACTATTTTTTCCTCGGGTATGTGTTTCGGTTTGAGCTTGTTCGGTCGGAAATAGTTTGGCAAAACATGAATGAATGAATGAATGAATGAAGGAATGAATGAATGACGGAATGGATGTTTAACGACACCTCAGCACGAAATATACATCGGCTATTGGGTGTCAAACTATTGGCAAAACAGTACAGTATTAAAATACTGCGTCTGACAATTGTACTTGATTGTACATGTATTATTGAACATGTATGTCGCGTAATTGTGACTTTATAAAATTAATAATCAGGCCTGTAGGAGCCGAGGGAGGGGGGGGGGGTGTGGGTGGCGGGGGGGGGGGGGGGTTGGGGGTTCAGCCCCCGCCCCCCCCCCCACACTTTTTTCGCCATTTTTTATTTCGGGACTTAAAAAATGTCTCAGGTAATAAGCCGAAAACATGCCAGAATCGCTATGAAGGGGGTTAATGTTTTTAAATTTTCCATATGGCGCTCGCGGTTTTACACAACACATATTATACAACCATACAAATTAGCCCCCCTCCCCCACACACACACACACACTTTGAAAATCCGTCCTACGGGCCTGATAATGACTACTTTCTCTAATTCAAGGGACCGTTCAAATATTATTTAACGCTACTATTGTCAAAATTGTACACCCTCACTTTCATATAACGCCCCGTAACGCTAGACCACACATCCCCAAAATATTATGTAACTCTTGGAGACACCACCCCCCCCCCCCCCCTTTTCACAAACAAGTTATGCTATGGTGTAATATATTTTGAACGTACTGTGTTTTGATATTGAAAACAGCACAGATGCACATTTCAACTTGATTTATAATAGAGGGGGTGATAAATACATTGATTTTTTAAGATAGTGAAATAATAAAACGGAACCACTGTCAGTGTTGAGATTGAAAATACCTTTCCATTGACGTATATCATTTGATGATAGCTTTATTTTATACCCCTCCAACCCCTATAATAGTTTTAGAGGTTATAATGAAACGTCACGATTAGCAAATACGTCACAAACGGCACATTTTGTTTCATAAAATGTCTCGTTTTGAGCCTTTATAATAAATTAAGGTACTAAAATACCACTGGCTCTAGGCCTGCAGAAATGCACTTGACAGGTTTTCCAAAGGCTTAACAGACTGTCGGATAAGCCAAAACAAAATACATGAAGACAAATATAACCCACAACGCAAGCTATAATTTTGTGTTCTGCGATAATCATTTTATTTGAACCTTTTTGTAATCGAAGAAACATCCAAGTGGTGTGTCAATTGCAAATTAATTGATATTTTAACTGATAAATTCTTCAAAAATAAGAAACGTTTGGAAATCTTTGTTTACTGAGCTAAATGATCAATGAGTTGCTTGACCCATTGTTAACTTCCAGTTATATGTACTGACAAACAGTTTAAACATAATCAGTATGTAAATTTCTTAAAGCATTTTGTGAAGTGTGTAATAATTAGTCTTAAAGCTCTAGTCTCTAGAATATTTTACACCGGCCCCGTTGATGTTGTGGTTAAGCCATCAGACATAAGGCTGATAGGTACTGGGTTCGCAGCCCGATACCGGCCCCGTTGATGTTGTGGTTAACCCATCATACATAAGGCTGACAGGTGCTGGGTTTGCAGCCCGATACCGACTCCCACTCATAGCGAGTTTTAACGACGAGGTGTAAGACAACTAAACCGACTTCTCTCTGATTAACAACTAACCCACTGTCCTGGACAGACAGCCCAGATAGCTGAGGTGGGTGCCCTGAACAACGTGCTTAAGCCTTAATTGGATATAAGCACAAAAATAAGTTGAAATGAAATGAAGAATATGTTTTAATATTTAAGTATTTAGACAATAATCAACTTTTGTTTTCTTCCTCTTGTGTGCAATTCGTCTATTTCTTTTAGGTGGTACTTACAATTCAAACACTCCGAACATGATATAAACATAGCGTAGCGAGGTTTTAGATGGGGTAGGACTAGCAAGTTCTCATGTTAGAAATTACATGCAGGAGTACAGCTCAAATGAAAGATGGAAAATGCTGTTGATTTATGTATATTATTTCTGGAAAATAAATATGTCCCTCAATGTGTATAATATAAAAAGTTTCATTATTGAAATACTCCGGAGACTGACAAAATCACCTTTAAAACAAATTGGTCTTAAAGAAATGCTTAAGCAAGGCTTTTGGACTGGTATGCATATTCAACGATATATAATGCACATTACTGCTTAATATCAACAAGTATATAACGGGCGCAGCCATTTTGTTCCATTCCAGTCAATACGCCTTCTAGCGAGCTGGTGGTTACGTAATACTTAACGCGTAACGTCAGGAATGAGTCTTAGAACTAGAGAAACAAATTTACCTGTTTTTTTGCGGGATGATAAAATAGTCATGCACTCCAATGTTCTCTAATAATATACATCCCGATAAGCCAGCAATAAGCAAAACATGATCAACATTTTTGGTGTTATTTTACCGAAACAAGTTATATTTATATACTTTGAAAGTGTCATGATAAAACCTTGTACACCCTGTGGGCTAAATTAAGCAAATACGTTTTGGAAAGCCATTTTATAATTGTTCATCCAATACATTTCTTATAGTTTAGGCACATATTCGTCTGCTCCCCCGGGTTTAAGCCAATATTTCGTTTACTTCAAACATTTTTATTTCAATTTGTACCCCTAAAATATCGTAATTATATTTTTGTTTCAGTAATGGGAAGATACAAAACGAGGCCAGTAAGTTAGACCTTAACCAATCACGAAAGAGGAAAGTTGTTTCCAGTCTTGACACCTGGGAGGTCCAGTTCTAGCAAAAGGCTGTGTAATCGTCGTACCTCAGACTTTACACAAATAAATGTGTTTCATCGGTGCATTTAAGAAAGCATGTTCCATACCAACAACCATTGATGTAAATCCTATATCCAACAAGAAATTTCCAATACCATCACAGCAGAGATCATCACAAAAGAAAGGAGGAACGCGATTTAAGAAGAGGTCATTCACATCTCAGAGTGTAAATAATGATAATCATACATTTTAAGTGTTAGATGAACCATCCCCTGATGTCGACATGTATACTGATGACATAACAGAAACAATATTACTCTTTATAAGCAGTGTTCAAAATGGCCCTTTTTCCACCACTCCCAAACATTTCCTCTGTATTATTTAAAGATACGCTAAAATGGCACTGCCACGGTAATTCGTCCTGTATGAGGTATTCTGACGCCAACAAGGACTTATTATGGACAGGCAAATTGTTTTTGGAGGTCAGTTTATCAGATTCATGGGAGGGTTTTCTCACCGGGATCTATCCTGGACAACCTCAAGGAGTTCAACCTGCACGTGCCAACTACAAGCTGGATGAAGCAACGATACTTCCTTCATAATGATTTGGAATCAAGGACAATATGCTCATGTATTCAGATGTTACATGCAATTTAATTATACACATAGACTAAGTTTCTACTATTCAAATGCGTTCTTATTTCTAAAAAAACAACCTCACCCAAGTATTGTTCGAAACCTGTGAATGCTGATATATAATTGGTTATGATTTGATTACATGCACACTTATACTGAAAGGTAGCCATAATAGTCTATCTATCCTATAGCTGATCGTGTTACATCACTGACACTGTGATACCACTGGTAGCAGTAATGAAACAGTTAGGTTATCTCACTCCATGTGAGAAACATCTCTAAGGCTTTGGATTGGATAAAAACGCATTGTGATGCAGTATATTTTAATGTCACGTCACAATTGTAATTCCTATTTTTTCTCTGTTCAGCTTGGACAATTAATTATTGTTTTTAGTAGAATGGCAACAGAAATGTAATGTAAATCCCCTCATTTATGAAATAAGTTTCTTAATTCATGAATGTTGACTATCTTACTTATATCACTCACGTTAGTTAATTTTTAAAACGTTTTGGGAACAACTGTTCAAACACTGCTTTTGGCATAATGTTTGTTTCTGCTCCAGAGTCAATCTTATATTGAACCTGTGTCTGTTTTCCATGTGGCTGTGCTAACATCTGCACATCAAGTGTTGCTTTCTCTTTGCATGATATCATGTTAATGGTACCATTTAGCGGTGTGGCTTCGACTAATCCTAGGAACACATGGTCGCTTGTTGACTGTGCGCTTTCATTTTCTTCAGTTTTGATGTCATGGATCTGCGTTCTCTTATTAGAGAGAAAAGCTTTTGCGTAATGTCCTAATTTTTGGCAAATGTGACATTTTGCATTTCTGGCTGGGCATTGCTCACGTTTATGTATGTTACCCCCACAATAACGGCACGTTCTATCCGGTATACTGTGTATGCTTCTGGCTCGCCATGACTGGGATGAAATGTCTTTTTATCCCTGTTTCTGTTGAACTTTGTCTTCTTTTTAACTATGTGTATGTCTTCTGTTTGGGACTTGTTTATTTGTTGTAGCTGTTTGTTTGCAGATTCTTCTGTTTTTGCAAGGGTCAAGGCTTTTTCAAATGTTAGTGTGTTGCCTTCTTTAAAGCGGTCTTTTCTGACTCGATCAGAATTTATGCCAAATACAAAGAAGTCTCTGAGGAAGCGGTTATAATGTTCAGGAGGATAATCTGCTTCTTTTATCATGACACGTAACTTGGCCACACATTCTTCTATGCATAAACTTTCTTGAGAAATATGATGCAGTGCCCAAGAGGTCATTAACTCATTTGACTGAGGCTTTGCGAAAATTTCGAACCCTGCCCAGTAGTTTGCTAGTAACTTCTCATCTTCGTTGGACATCCCCCAACTATTGAAAAGTTCTAAACCTTGTTCACCTGCCCAGTAAAGGAGGTATTTGCATTTAATTTCTTCGTCCATATGGGACATTGGACCGGTAAACAGCACCTCGCATCTTTGCTTCCAAATTTTAAAGTGCCTGTAAAGCCCGTCGTCCGTAGCCCAGTTCATGCTCGGGCCTTTGTCTAACAACGCGGCGTTGCCAGCCATTCTAAGTTTCGCGTTTTATGTCAGACTTACAATGTCACTTACAACAGTGGAACATTCGTTGACTTGGCGATCACTTTCAGTTTACTTCTGACACCATGTATGAAGACAACTAATGGTGTAGCATGTGCAATTTGTTTATTTTCTCTTGTTACATTGTGCCTGCGACCATGCCGGGTCGGGCCGGTAGTCTCAACTGCGCATGTGTAGCGCGCACTTGTTAGTACCGTAGTTCTTACAATTAATGCACTTTACAATACAGATAAGCCAAAAAGTCAAAGGGATTATATGTATAGTATCCTTCATATTTTGGGACATCATTTGTCCCGTGGAAACGCAATAAAGATTCTAATCTGACTCGTAATCAATCAAAATGATCCATTATCTCTTTTAACCAGGCTAACAACTTTCAAGATCTGAGTTCACCTTCACCAGACTACATATCTGAATAGGTGCTGTCCATATTCAAGTGTCAACTGCCATCTTGTTACGTACCGTTATCTAGCATAGCTGGTCTATTAGTAGACCCTAGGCACATTATTTCAAGAGTGTGGTGAAGAGGTCCACAATATTGGTCCTGCTTGACCATATCAATGTACACATCCAAAACTTTGCTGCTCTCCCATCTGCTATTGACTTCTTGAAGTAATCATTATACAATTTTAAAAAATCATTTTGGTTACCTCTCTGATCAGTAGCTTCGAGAATACATTGTGTAGGATTTTCATTTAATAGTAATATTTAAATCAGTATAAACTCATCTACCCTTATTGGCACCTTCACCTTTCTTATTACACATACATAACGTGTTTTAGGGGTAAGGTGCAATGCTGAGTATCATGTTAATGTCCATACGTCAGTTACATGAAAATCATATGTTAAGTGTTCTAGAACCTACTGAGCAGACAGGTGTCCATCAAAAGAACTGTCCAGTGTATGCTGATTACTGCAAGAAGTCAGGATAGAACTGTCCAGTGTATGCTGATTACTGCAAGAAGTCAGGATAGAACTGTCCAGTGTATGCTGATTACTGCAAGAAGTCAGGATAGACTATCCATTTGAATGCAGCAGGGTTTTGGATGATTTACATTGATATGATGGAACTTTACTTGGTTTTCAGCAGAGCAGACAGGACAAATGCTGTTAACTTCTTTATCTTCACACACACTATTGAAAGGATGTGTCTAGTGTTATTTGCTACTGATAAACCCACCTATGTCAGGTGCAGGGTTTTAGATTCTAGCTAATTTTGAAACGACAGGTTTTTTGTCTGTTTTGAATACACCAAGTAATGCTATTAATGGTTGATAAAGAGTTGTACATATTCAGAAACGCATTTAAATCTAATTACATGTTAGCATTGACTGCACCCAACCAAGTATACAGGGAGAAAATCACTCCGGAGGTATCATTTTTAGTGGAATTGCTCATTGTTATTCATTTTGTTGTTTTTTCAGTCCAACAGTCTGAATCTTTTGAAATGATTCTGTTCTGTCTTCCAGTATAAAATTACCCTATTGTGTAAAGAACGTCTTAAAACGAGCATTTGTATGTTGGACACTACAGAGAGTTTATCCACTAGTTTTGGCAGTTTGTGTTGTTTGCATCCTTCAACCTGTTTTAGTCTGATTTACTGATTCTGTCCAAAGAGTTGAGATGATGTTTTTTTCTGAGATGTTCAATGACACAGGTTTTGAGCTTTGATTCTAAGCATTTTTCCCAGTATTGTTTGAACTGTGTGTTTTCATCCAAATACGGAACTAGATGATCTAAAATTGAATAATATTCAACATAATCCTTGCTGAAGAAAGGGGTGGGACATAACCCAGTGACAAAACGTTCGCTTGATGCGCTGTCGCTACAGATCGAAAAGAGTAGGCCATGGAGTGGCAACAGCGGGTTTCCTCTCTCAATATCTGTGTGGTCCTTCACGAAATAACTGTGATTAAATATGTCGAGTGCGTCGTTAAATAAAACATTTCCTTCTTTCCTTGCTGAAAACCACTCCATCTTTAGCAAAACGTATCGTGACATGTGCCAGCTTTTTCCAGGAACCGATTTACATTTTCTTTTAAGTGCTTTGTACAAAGCAAAACATTTGCATTGTTAAAATTATCATGTAATGCATTTGTCATGGCACGCTCTTCATCTGTTCCTATAACTATAGCATCAGTACCTAGTTTTGACCTACATGTAAAAACAAATAATGATAGGTTGTCATTTCCTCATCCCAATGTAAACATAATAGCCCCAACATGATAGGATTTTCGTTTTTAACTCGGTGTACTACACCTTGATTTTTATATGACATTGGCGTGACAAAGCACTTACCTAAGTTATTTGTTCAGTCTATACCAACGATGCTTCACCTGACCCCCCCCCCCCCCCCCCCCTTGACTTTATATATGTGATCTAGTAACGTCGGGATGTTTGTTTTTCACAAGTTTTACCAGGATTTGTCCTGATACACAATGAACCGATTTGGTTTGCGGGTTTTGGACCTAAAATACTAGTGTCCTTTGCGGCCAGAAAACAAACGTCCATTGCTGGTTTGGTTTGTGCTAAAGCAGTGCACTCTTCCAACACTTGTGAGTCTGTTCTACTATATGCATACGAATATTTAGAATTTCCGTGTGGTATGTTCATTTTGGACGTGTTCTTACCACTATACAAATTGTCAGGGACTTCAACAATAGTAGTAATTCTTCGTTTGTAAATATTATCTCCCTTTAATGTTGTGTAATATCTATGGAATGTTATAACTTTGACCGGCCTCGGTGGTGACATGGTTAAGCCTTGAACTTTACAACCCATCGGACATAAGGCTGGGAGGTACAGGGTTCACAACCCGGCACCGACTCCAACCCAGAGCCATGTTTAACGGCTCAATGGTAAGACTACTACAGCTTCTTCTCTCTCACTAAGCACTAACAACTCACACAGACAGCCCAGATAGCCTAGGTGTGTGCCCAGGACACGGTATTGTCTATCACTAAGCACTAACAACTCACACACGGTCCTGGACAGACATCCCAGATAGCCTAGGTGTGTGTCCAGGACACGGTATTCTCTCTCACTAAGCACTAACACCTCACACACGGTCCTGGACAGACATCCCAGATAGCCTAGGTGTGTGTCCAGGACACGGTATTCTCTCTCACTAAGCACTAACACCTCACCCACGGTCCTGGACAGACAGCCCAGATAGCCTAGGTGTGTGTCCAGGACACGGTATTCTCTCTCACTAAGCACTAACAACTCACCCACGGTCCTGGACAGACAGCCCAGATAGCCTAGGTGTGTGCCTAGGACACGGTATTCTCTCTCACTAACCACTAACAACTCACCCACGGTCCTGGACAGACAGCCCAGATAGCCTAGGTGTGTGTCCAGGACACGGTATTCTCTCTCACTAACCACTAACAACTCACCCACGGTCCTGGACAGACAGCCCAGATAGCCTAGGTGTGTGTCCAGGACACGGTATTGTCTATCACTAAGCACTAACAACTCACCCACTGTCCTGGACAGACAGCCCAGATAGCCTAGGTGTGTGTCCAGGACACGGTATTGTCTATCACTAACCACTAACAACTCACCCACGGTCCTGGACAGACAGCCCAGATAGCCTAGGTGTGTGCCCAGGACACGGTATTGTCTATCACTAACCACTAACAACTCACCCACGGTCCTGGACAGACAACCCAGATAGCCTAGGTGTGTGTCCAGGACACGGTATTGTCTATCACTAACCACTAACAACTCACCCACGGTCCTGGACAGACAGCCCAGATAGCCTAGGTGTGTGTCCAGGACACGGTATTGTCTATCACTAAGCGCTAACAACTCACCCACGGTCCTGGACAGACAGCCCAGATAGCTTAGGTGTGTGCCCAGGACACGGTATTGTCTCTCACTAACCATTAGCAACTAACCCACTGTCCTGGACAGACAGCCCAGATAGCCTAGGTGTGTGCCCAGGACACGGTATTGTCTATCACTAAGCACGAACAACTCACCCACGGTCCTGGACAGACAGCCCAGATAGCCTAGGTGTGTGTCCAAAACAGCGTGCTTGCATTGTAATTGGATATAAACACAAAAATAAGTTGAAATAAATAATATATATAACTGTCCGGTTGCGGTGCATATGATTTATACACAATTTTCTCCTTGATTGTTTTACGGTAGCAAAATAACCAATCCCTTTTGAAGTGTTTTTACCGCATTCGTCATAAAATACTGAATGCTCGTTGTTTATGTGTGCAGGTTTTCACGCAGACTTTGTTACCTCGATCATTTGAACTTATGAACACATACCTAGGACGTAAACGTGGATACTGAAACGCCTGTTTAAAGCATACGTTTGAATACAGGCTACTTATAATATAAATCACACACTATATCTGTTATGATTTCAGGTTGCAATTTTTGTCAATCATAGTGAATTTTAAAAGTTGACAGTTGGTTCAATAGTACATCTGTTATGATGTTGGTTTGTGAATTTTGTGAATCGTACTGACGCTCAATGTTGTAGAATTTCAATTTGTGAAACATGCAGAGTATAAAAAAAACCCTTACAACTGGATATATAGGTCGTAGCAGAGCTGCTCTGATGTTAGAATGCAGATTTTGTGAAACATACCGAATATTATAAACTTAAACTTATTTTCGTGCTTATATCCAATTAAGGTCCAAGCACGCCGTCCTGGGCACATACCTCAGCTATCTGGTGTAGTGGCCTTACACCTACCCTTAAGAATTCGAACTGGGTTGGAGCCGGTACCGGGATGAGAACCCAGTACCTACCAGCCTGTAGTCTGATGGCTTAACCACTTCGTCACCGGTACTGGCTATTGGATACAGTGCAGTATATAGACAGGATATATAAGTGTCCATATATCTATATATATATATATATATATATATATATATATATACACACACACACACACACCATTTCTTAAATTTAGTTAATCATGAATATAACAATTAAGTATAATCATGGATCAATTTAGACACTTTTGGGGCAAATAGTAGACACTATGTCAAAAAACTGTAATGTTGGCATTATGCCAACTAGTTGGCGCTGCAGAGATCCAAGGAGTCCTGTTCAATTGGCACTACATCTGAAAATATCCAGGGACCCAAGTATTATATATGCATGCAAAGTGGCACGATTCTATCATAATGTACACAATCGTCGTTCTTATCCACCTGACTAATATCTACATAAAGATATATTTGTTTGTTAGGTATAATCATAATACACAAAGACAAACACTGCTGAAGTTTGGAATTTATTTGAAGAAACAAGAAGTAACAGACTGGAACACACAAGCTAAAACAACATGTAACAATTGTAAACCATTTTAATCAAAAGCTAATCATTAAGTTGAATTGCTTATTTAAATAAACAACAAAAGGTTTGTCAGTCTTGAGAGCTCCACTGTTTAATTTTCAAATGTCTTGCTAGTAGATAATAATTGATTGGAGACATATTAAAATAAGACATTTCCAAAATATATCTCTGTTAGTTTGTTGATATTGTAAGAGAATCGCAGTGTTAAGTTTCATAGCTACCTGATCAAAATACAAGGTGAAGGTCAAGGTGAAGACTATCTAATTTTCAATAAAACGTATTTAATAAATAAATAAATATATATATATTTATTGTCTCGCTATTAGTTTGTGGCGATTTCCCCAGAGGATTATTGTACCAAATTTCAAACCTATAGGGAAAATAGACTCTCAAATCTGGACAGAATTGTTTACAATTTAATAAATACATAAATAATAAATTCATAATTTCGAAAATGTCTCTTCACTAGTTTGTGAAGACTGACCTTGGGAATGATTGTTCTGAGTTTCAGAAATATATTTTATAAACTCTAGAACAATGTATACTTTGACAGTTTCAGTGATAATGTATATCTGTTATTTTTATTTTTATTTAAAAAAAAATTAAAAACAAAAGTTTCAAAAATGGCAAATTTCTGACATATCTCCTGTAAACTATTTAAAATTTAATCTTTGTTTCTTAAACTATCTAAATATGAAAAACGCAAACACTACAGAAGAGACGGTTTCGATGTTTTGGACCCTTGTTGACGACTGAACTGACATATTAATACATTTTATTTCCAACATTAGTGTCTGTATATTCAATGTATTTCTAATTGTCCTAAGATTTGTTATAGCTTAACTTCATTTTATTTCCCAATATATATTTGCCGTGTGCGTACTTATTGAGAGATACACATTAGTACGATCAGAAACACACTGAATATACAAAAGAAGACAATGCATTTAATAATTTTAGCCACTGAAGATATTTCCAAAGTTGGAAGGGTTATAATGACAACAAACTCTAGACAGTCCAAACCCCCAAAACCATTTAAAGAAACTTGACCCGCCCCCCCCCCACCCCCACCTCAATCAACAACAACAAGAAAAAAGCTAAAATCCAAACAACAAAAACAATATTTAACAACAATAATCATATTTTATTTTAATCTAATCTAATAATTTTACTAAAATAACTATATAAAAGATAAAAACATTATTTAGTTAAAGGGTTTATCAACGATAACATACTGCAGCTTGTCCGGGGGCGATAGGCTGATTGGGGGGGGGGGGGGGGGGGGGCTGGATTTACCACACATTTTTAGTTTGCTCCTTTGTTGTCTATGGGTAGCGCATCGTGATTGGGGGCATTTGCAACTTTAGGGCAATTTCATATATTAAACCTTTTTCTTCACGAAGGTTACACCCAAATATAAAAAAAAAACCGTAGATTTTCTAAAGTACTCATATTAAAAACATTAATTTTTCCTGTGGTAACGTTTATTCATTTCGATACCATTTTATGATTACTAATCTGTACCTGGTCACAACCACATAGCACTTTTGTTACATTTCTGAACTAAATGGGATATGCAAAAAAAAAAAAAAAAAAACAACCCAAAAACCCCCAAAACCCCCAACAACATAAAAAGTAGGATGAAATGAGAGAGAGAGAGAGAAAAAAAAATCAAATATCAAAGGAAACCTTGCCTCCCGGACGAAGCACACAAATTGTAACAATAAAAAGGTAAACCATCTAAAGTTCGTCTGAAGAATGCATAATCATGACACATTTAGCTATATACATCAAGAAAACAATGGATGTACATAATGAAAGTTTTCATTTTAATGTGTACGTTGAATGTATGCCAAATAGTGGTATGTAACCATAGTTTGGTAACTATTTTAAAATACGTACACACAGATACGAACACTATTTAGTCAAAGAAACACTGAAAGGTGAAATACTGGAGCTAGCCCAGGAGCCATAGGCTTATTTTTGGAGAATCGGAATTTATGGCATAAGTATTGTTTCTTTGCTGATCTATGTTGTCTAGGGGTGATAATGATATGGGCAGTTGCGTTGCTATGCTGAGATATGTTGTCTAGGGGTAATACTGATAGGGGTAGTTATGTTGCTATACTGAGCTATGTTGTCTAGGGGTAATAATGACAGGGATAGTTATGTTGCTATGCTGAGCTATGTTGTCTAGGGGTAATAATGATAGGGATAGTTATGTTGCTATGCTGAGATATGTTGTCTAGTGGTGATAATAATAGGGATAGTTATGTTGCTATGCTGAACTATGTTGTCTAGGGGTAATGATAGGGACAGTTATGTTGCTATGCTGAGCTATGTTGTCTAGGGGTTATAATGATAGAGGTAGTTATGTTGCTATGCTGAGGTGTGTTGTCTAGGGGTAATAATGATAGGGATAGTTATGTTGCTATGCTGAACTATGTTGTCTAGGGGTGATAATAATTGGGATAGTTATGTTGCTATGCTGAACTATGTTGTCTAGGGGTAATAATGATAGGTGTAGTTATGTTGCTATACTGAGCTATGTTGTCTAGGTGTAATGATAGGGATAGTTATGTTGCTATGCTGAACTATGTTGTTTAGGGGTAATAATGATGGCTTATTTTTGGAGAATCGGAATTTATGGCATAAGTATTGTTTCTTTGCTGATCTATGTTGTCTAGGGGTGATAATGATATGGGCAGTTGCGTTGCTATGCTGATATATGTTGTCTAAGGGTAATACTGATAGGGGTAGTTATGTTGCTATACTGATCTATGTTGTTTAGGGGTAATAATGATAGGGATAGTTATGTTGCTATCCTGAACTATGTTGTTTAGGGGTAATAATGATAGGGATAGTTATGTTGCTATGCTGAGCTATGTTGTTTAGGGGTAATAATGGTAGGGATAGTTATGTTGCTATGCTGAGCTATGTTGTCTAGGGGTAATAATGATAGGGATAGTTATGTTGCTATGCTGAACTATGTTGTTTAGGGGTAATAATGGTAGGGATAGTTATGTTGCTATGCTGAGCTATGTTGTCTAGGGGTAATAATGATAGGGATAGTTATGTTGCTATGCTGAACTATGTTGTCTAGTGGTGATAATAATAGGGATAGTTATGTTGCTATGCTGAACTATGTTGTCTAAATGATAGGGATAGTTATGTTGCTATACTGAGCTATGTTGTCTAGGTGTAATAATAATAGGGGTAGTTATGTTGTTATGCTGAGCTATGTTGTCTAGGTGTAATGATAGGGACAGTTATGTTGCTATGCTGAGCTATGTTGTCTAGGGGTTATAATGATAGAGGTAGTTATGTTGCTATGCTGAGGTGTGTTGTCTAGGGGTAATAATGATAGGGATAGTTATGTTGCTATGCTGAACTATGTTGTCTAGGGGTGATAATAATTGGGATAGTTATGTTGCTATGCTGAACTATGTTGTCTAGGGGTAATAATGATAGGTGTAGTTATGTTGCTATACTGAGCTATGTTGTCTAGGTGTAATGATAGGGATAGTTATGTTGCTATGCTGAGCTATGTTGTTTAGGGGTAATAATGATGGCTTATTTTTGGAGAATCGGAATTTATGGCATAAGTATTGTTTCTTTGCTGATCTATGTTGTCTAGGGGTGATAATGATATGGGCAGTTGCGTTGCTATGCTGATATATGTTGTCTAAGGGTAATACTGATAGGGGTAGTTATGTTGCTATACTGATCTATGTTGTTTAGGGGTAATAATGATAGGGATAGTTATGTTGCTATCCTGAACTATGTTGTTTAGGGGTAATAATGATAGGGATAGTTATGTTGCTATGCTGAGCTATGTTGTTTAGGGGTAATAATGGTAGGGATAGTTATGTTGCTATGCTGAGCTATGTTGTCTAGGGGTAATAATGATAGGTATAGTTATGTTGCTATGCTGAACTATGTTGTCTAGTGGTGATAATAATAGGGATAGTTATGTTGCTATGCTGAACTATGTTGTCTAAATGATAGGGATAGTTATGTTGCTATACTGAGCTATGTTGTCTAGGTGTAATAATAATAGGGGTAGTTATGTTGTTATGCTGAGCTATGTTGTCTAGGTGTAATGATAGGGACAGTTATGTTGCTATGCTGAGCTATGTTGTCTAGGGGTTATAATGATAGAGGTAGTTATGTTGCTATGCTGAGGTGTGTTGTCTAGGGGTAATAATGATAGGGATAGTTATGTTGCTATGCTGAACTATGTTGTCTAGGGGTGATAATAATTGGGATAGTTATGTTGCTATGCTGAACTATGTTGTCTAGGGGTAATAATGATAGGTGTAGTTATGTTGCTATACTGAGCTATGTTGTCTAGGTGTAATGATAGGGATAGTTATGTTGCTATGCTGAGCTATGTTGTTTAGGGGTAATAATGATGGCTTATTTTTGGAGAATCGGAATTTATGGCATAAGTATTGTTTCTTTGCTGATCTATGTTGTCTAGGGGTGATAATGATATGGGCAGTTGCGTTGCTATGCTGATATATGTTGTCTAAGGGTAATACTGATAGGGGTAGTTATGTTGCTATACTGATCTATGTTGTTTAGGGGTAATAATGATAGGGATAGTTATGTTGCTATCCTGAACTATGTTGTTTAGGGGTAATAATGATAGGGATAGTTATGTTGCTATGCTGAGCTATGTTGTTTAGGGGTAATAATGGTAGGGATAGTTATGTTGCTATGCTGAGCTATGTTGTCTAGGGGTAATAATGATAGGGATAGTTATGTTGCTATCCTGAACTATGTTGTCTAGGGGTAATAATGATAGGGATAGTTATGTGCTATGCTGAGCTATGTTGTCTAGGGGTAATAATGATAGGGATAGTTATGTTGCTATACTGAGCTATGTTGTCTAGGGGTAATAATGATAGGGATAGTTATGTTGCTATGCTGAGCTATGTTGTTTAGGGGTAATAATGATAGGGATAGTTATGTTGCTATGCTGAGCTATGTTGTTTAGGGGTAATAATGGTAGGGATAGTTATGTTGCTATGCTGAGCTATGTTGTCTAGGGGTAATAATGATAGGGATAGTTATGTGCTATGCTGAGCTATGTTGTCTAGGGGTAATAATGATAGGGATAGTTATGTTGCTATACTGAGCTATGTTGTCTAGGGGTAATAATGATAGGGATAGTTATGTTGCTATGCTGAGCTATGTTGTCTAGGGGTAATAATGATAGGGATAGTTATGTTGCTATACTGAGCTATGTTGTCTAGGGGTAATAATGATAGGGATAGTTATGTTGCTATGCTGAGTTATGTTGTCTAGGGGTAATAATGATAGGGATAGTTATTTATGATGGAGTGGGGTCTAGTTTGTTTGGTTTGATTATTTATTTATTTTATTATTATTATTATTATTATTATTATTATTATTATTTGTTTGTTTGTTTGTTTTTTGTTTTGTTTTTTTTGGGGGGGGAGTAGCGCTTACTACAGTTCGTTATTCCAGACGTGTACCAAGGTTACACCCAGACAAATCTGCATATCTTGTAAAATACGTTTATTCATGGGGTACATGTAGGTATCATATTGAATACGTTTATTCATGGGGTACATGTAGGTATCATATTGAATACGTTTATTCATGGGGTACATGTAGGTATCATATTGAATACGTTTATTCATGGGGTACATGTAGGTATCATATTGAATACGTTTATTCATGGGGTACATGTAGGTATCATATTGAATACGTTTATTCATGGGGTACATGTAGGTATCATATTGAATATGAATATTAACCACGTCCTTGTCACACTAACAAAGAACTTCTGTCAGCCTTCTGCATTTAATGATTTACTTCAAGTCGGAAGGAACGAGTAAATGAAACCTTGGCTCCTGGACTAAGCCCACACAGTGTAACAATAAAAAACGTAAACCATCTAAAGTCTGTCTAATGAATACACAACCGTGACACATCTAACTATCATTATTAAGTAAACAATTGATATAGGTAATGAAATTCTTCAATTTTAATGCGCATTTGGAATATATGTGAAATAGTGACATGCAACCATTGATATATAGTTTAAAAACTTGAATTATGTTATTTTTATGTAATATGATAATTTAAACATATTGCAAGTTTGCAATTTGTGAAAGTAGAAGTACTGTTCACTGTAAAATAGTAGTGGTATGTGTGTGCTCATTCATATATATAGTATGAACACGACATGTCTATATTTAATAGGTAAACCTGACTGTATGGCATGTTTATATATAAGCAAGACAGTTGTACCGTTGACTCGAAAACATAAAGCTGAATAAATGCATGCGGATATGCGTAAATTAGTCAGACACGTTACAGTGACGGCCAATACTAAAAGTTAAAGCTTAACCTTGAGATAAAGTAGTTATAACTGCATAAAAATAGTTTGTCAAATTGTAGTCAAAAACCAGATGAAAAGTTTGTTTTGTTTAATGACATCACTAGAGCACAATGGTTTATTAATTATCGGCTACTGGATGTCAGACATTTGGTAATGTTGACATATGGTCTTAGGGACGAAACCTGCTACATTTTTCCATTAGTAGCAAGGGATCTTTTATATGCAGCATTCCACAGACAGGATAGCACATACCACGGCCTTTGATATACCAGTCGTGGTGCACTGGCTGAAACGAAAAATAGCACACTGTGCAATACCAGATGATGACATTACATGTTTTCATTTTCAATAAATGATAGCTCAATTTCATAAAGCATACTGAAAATTCCGCATCAAAATTAGTTTTGGGTGAAATTAAAAAAGGAGCAAGAGTTGACTCTCGAATAGTGAAATAATTCATATGATGTTGTCTTGGATGGTGACGTAATTGGTCTTATTTGCTGTATAATGAAGGTACTGAAAACATTAAAATGAAGTTCTTAATTTTTTTTTTGCCTTGAGTTTTACAACTCATCAGCTGAATGCATAACACAAATAATACAACATAGTTATACAACATACACACGCGCAAAACAATGGTGGTTGTGGTTTATATATAATCATAGACAGATAGAGTGATATAAGTTACATTTATTACATTAACTATCAATCTGCATTAACCGATCTCGTATTGTATTTGCTTGCACTAAATATTTGCCTAGGTTATTCAATTCGTTATTGTTACCGGTGGTTAATAACTGTATAAAACGATAAACATTTGGCCGCTTTTATAGCAATACATTTTTATATATTTACAGCGCAAATCTTTGTATTGAGGACACTATTATAAAGTGATATTAATTTTCCATAGATGATAGCATCAGCATTACACAGAGTACATATTGTTTCTGATATTTTGATATTTTCCATACCTGCCAGATTCTACTCTTAATTTAAGAGCACATAATCTTACATATTTCTTTTACATAACGTGTTTACATTGGCAATCTTAAATATGTTTGTAATCTAAATTCATTTACTACATGTCGATCTAAAGTCCTTTAGGCGTTGTCATTGTTTTGCTGTAACATAATTGCTTAAAAGTATCTAATATCCTTTCTTTGATTATAATGTAGATACTGTCGTAAACGTACGATAAATTCGAAATATAGTTTAATCCAAGTGAACACAGTTCCTGTCTAATGTTCATTAACCAATTAGTGTTATATTGTGCCATTTCTTCATATATACCCATTAGAATGCAATTGGTAGTGTTACATAATTGTATCCAATATTTTATAAGTTATCAGTTGTTTTGTTACTTGGAAGGAGAAACCACTCGTGTTTGCCATAAACAAATTTGTTACACGTCAAGTATGAGACATACTTGTTTTCGGATAAAGATTCTAACGTATTGTTTTGGTATTTTGTAATAAACTTACGTGAAAGCAACGCAAGGAATAACACTTTTTACTCGTTTTTAGGAATACACAGTTACAATTTGTTTGGTTTAACGGCAACAGTAGAACCCACCGATTTATTAATCATCGGTTATTGGGTATGAAGCATTTAATTTAATTAATGGTAATTTTGATATATTGTCCTGGAAAGAAAACCGATTACATTGTTTCAATTAGAAGCAAGGGATCGTTGATATGTACCATCCCCCAGACACATAACACTGTCTTTGATATACCACTTATGCTCCATGGGCCGACGGGGATCGATCCAAGATTGACCTGGGAATGCAAAGTATACAGTAAAATAAATTGTAACCATACAGCTCATTCTTCATAATTTTAAAAAAAAAGTCTAAAAAACAAAAACAAAACACGAAAACAAGCCACCCCAACGACTCCCCCTCCCACCTCAAAAATGTAAAACAAGTATATTGAACAGACAAACTGTTGTCCTGACTGGTTATATTTAAATGAAAAACTAAAATAGACTAAATGTTTTAAATGTAATAAAATAGAAGAGAAGAGAAGAGAAGATAATATAATAGAAGAAACAAGAATAGCATAGAATAGAAACTGAAATAATTGTATTGTTTTATTAATTTGTAAACTAAAATTACACATTAAATACATGTTCTTGTTTTGAATACCAACGTCTGTATATCTAGTGTATATGTTTTGGCAGCCATTTCTCATTTTATTTTGTACTATATATTTATTTATACGTTCGAAATTATTGGAGGGCAAACTTAGGTATGGGCTGCAAAAACACTAGGACAAAAACACCTTGTATAAACGAAACAGTTATACAAAGTAATTGCACATGCAATTGTGTCTTTAATGTCCTCATACTGCTTTATTGTGAAAATGTTATGAGTTTAAAACTATTAATGTTTTTATCTGAATTTTAACATTATTCATTATACAGTTACAAACCACTTCATCAGTTACCAGTTGATGTAAACAAACAATTGTTATATTTGACAACTATTGTAAAATTAGTGAAATACTGCACTTCTAACTATGGTACTTCAACTTTAGTCTAGTTTCAGCTACAATTGTATTTACAAAACCAACCAAATGTAAAATACTGGAACACCCAACAAAAAGAGCCTTCTTTACTGATGCAGTTCCATACGAACTGTAAAAGAAAACTGGAGTTCTAGCGTTAGCATGTTTCTGTCGTCTGTATTCAGGTACTAATTACAGAAGCATGCAGAGTTGTGAGTTTGATTTTGGTTTCCGTTAGTTATTAGATTCGTTCTGCACATTTTCAGCTTTCTTCTTTATTTTCCTGCAAATAAATATAATCTATGATTTATTCCTAATGTTACAGGACATAAATAGTAGCATTTCCTTTAGTGTTAAAATAACACAATAATTAATGTGTTATGGTTTCAAAGATTAGTATTGAAATGATCGAAATAAATGGGGGATAATAGATTTTTAGCGAGTTATCAATAATTTGTCCTTAGCAAATGACGAACACAATTTATTTCCCGAGTGTCATAATCTTGCTGAATCTTGTTTTGTCACACACATACACACACACACACACACACACACACACACACTGATATACAAAAAAAAATTACATTGTTATACGAATGTGTCACCCGATTCATTTATATTTACGAATTAATAATGATAATAATAATAATCAAATGCCTGGCATATGTGTGTATTTGAAATCAAATTCACACGGTCATGTTAACATGTTGCATTGTTTAATTACACCACTAGAACACATTGATTTATTTATCATCGGCCATTGGATGCCAAACATTTGGAAATTCTGACATACAATGTTAAGAGAGGAAACTACACATTTGTTCATTAATAGTAAGGGATCTTTTCTATGCACCATCCACCAGAGAGGATAGCACACAGTTTTGATATGCCAGTCGTGGTGCATTGGCTGGAAGTAGAAATCGCCCAATGGGCCAAAACATGGGATCGATCATAGACTGACCGCGTACCACTGCATTTTTTGTTCCATATTTATAGCAAAAAGGCATACTGTAAAACGGGTAATATTCGCGGGAGTAAATTTTCGCGACCAGTCAATTATAGCCATTTCGCGGTTTGTAATTTTCGCGGCGTAGGTTTTTTTTCTTCTGTTTTTTTTCTGTTTTTTTTTAAATAAAAAAATTCTCAAGTCAGTAAAAAAGAAGGAAATAAAGAAGGAAAAAGAACACATGCAATATTACTGCATACTTTGTAATCCACAAAGATAAAAGAAGTGTGACTGACTTAGCCTAATAGTATTTGACCGATAACCAAGAGGTACAATAACATGCATTTTATCTCGAGATGGCCGCTTGGCTCATGCACAATGAATGACTGTAATCTACCATAAGTGTTCTAATTAATAAATTTCAGTTGTTGAAAACGTCTCATCTATTTTGTTTGTGTACACACATTCTCAAAAGTACCAACGGATTAGGCTTACGTCAAGACAGCGGAATGAGTCGGTCATTTCGATTGGTCAGATAAAACTAGCAGGATGTACTAATTTCTAAACGTTTACTTACGAATTAATATACAGAATTGACTTAGAAAATATTTAAAAAATATTTTAGTTTCAGTCTTCACAAAAGTTCTGTAACGTTAATATGGCAGGTTCAATTCTACATTGGTTAAAAAAAAAATGCTAGTTAGCCTGAAACTGTCGATTTATCCGACCCCTTAATGTGTTCAACGATTGAAGATGTTCAGTGTACACAGACCGCAAATGATGCAGTTGATAAGTTAAACTCTGTAACAATCGGAAAAGAGTGGCTTGTGACTGGCTTTCGTGAAGCTGGTCTTCTAGAAAATAGTATGGAGTAAGAAATGTGTATACAGCTGCTACCGGAAGTAGTAGTAGTAGTACTGATTTGGACAATTTTTAATTTTTATTATTATTATTTGTTTTAGTTCTCGCAGCTATTGATTGGATACTTACCAGTGTTGATTTTGATTTTTGAATAACATTCTGGTAACGTTTTGCTTCTGAAGGTAGTCATTTACGACATGTGCACGGTGGGCCAGAGAATTGTCATCTTGAAACACAAACCGTGGACCAGCACTGGCGAGCACACAGGACAACACTCGGTGCCAGTATGCTATAACAGTAGTACTGACAAGTGACCCTACTTGAACAATTTGGAGTGGTGTTCTATCAGTCATAGTGATGCCACCCCACATCATAACATGCGGCCTGAGGTTGACGTTTTTTGGGATTCATTTGGACGTCTCCAAACGCGACTACGCCTATCGAGGAAACATTTTGTTTTGTTTAACGACACCACTAGAGCACATTGATTAATTAATCATAAGCTATTGGATGTCCAATATTTGGTAATTCTGACTCATAGTCATCAGAGGAAATCCGCTACATTTTTGGTAATGCAGAAAGGGATCTTTTATATGCACTTTCCCACAGACAGATATAGACATACCACGGTTTTTGACCAGTTGTGGTGCACTGGTTGGAACGACCTATCCAAAAAGTCCAGAGTCAATCTGGACTCGTCAAACAAATATTACACGAGATCATGCATGATTCTCCTAGTATCTACTCTGTGTACATCATTGGCGCCTGTTTACCATGTGACGATTCTTTATAGATGGCACAACACATGGTTGCCAAACATGCAGATCAGTTACTTCTAGTTGTCTGACCCGTCACTCGGACCTCAGTAGCCTGCTGTAACTGAGTTGTTTTCTGTAGTTACATATTTATATTTAAAACATAGAGAAAAAGAGCCGGAAGATGCCGCCAGCTAGGGTTGGGGTGAACTGCCATTTATATATTAATTTGCATTTAAAGAGGTATTGCAAAATTTTCAAAGTTTGGGATGGGGGAAGCGCACCAAACGTTTATTACAAAAATGAACGAAATCATCCACCTGTAACACCGTTTCAGTTTTGAGGTGTACTATACAGACGTTTGAAAATCAATTTATTTCGTCGCCCCTTTCAAATTCGAGTTACATGTATCAAAGTTTGACTACAGATATAACTACAGTCAAACCTGTCTTAAGCGGTCACACAAGAAGTAGATAAAAGTGGCTACTTAAGACAGGCGGCCGCTGATTACAGGTTGCCACTCTTGTTTTACCCTCTGTAAACGGATTTGTGCTTCACAGTTGACTATAAATGAACTTTTGACGTCGTCTCCTTCAGAAATAATTCAAATGAAATGTATTAAAGTAACCGTTCTCACAACGTCTGTTTCTTTTTCCATTTAATTATTTAATTCCTACTTAATGCGGTGTATTGCCATAGCAAGTGGATCTACAAATGTCAAGCGTAGCCTGCCCAGAGGCAATTAGATGCATTCCAGAGTCATACTTTCTTAATTGATACACAGTAATGGAGATCGGTTATTTGGTGCACCTTATCGCTGTTGTTAAAATGTCCCTTTTATATAATAGAAAACATTTACTGTGGCCGCTTAATACAGGTACTTTAGCCATTTGGGATCCGATTTAGGTGGCCGACGGCCACGTTAAACAGGTGACCGCTTAGTACAGGTGCATTTGCATTATAAATCATTTGGGAAGGAAAAAGTGGTCTTTATAGCAAGTGACCGCTGATCACAGGTGGCGCTAGGACATGTTTGACTGTATATATGATTTAATTACCTCTTATAAAGTATCCACACAGTAGGAATAGCAAGAGCCAGAACAACAGCGATCACAATTCCCGATATAGCACCTGCACTTAAGGCCGACATGCGTTCTGGTTCATCTGGAACAGCTAGAAATATACAACACTATCAATTAACGTAGCATTACTATTCACTGCTATAACTCTTACACATATGTAAACCACCAATGTCTGCACCAATGTTTGACAAGGCGAGACTGATGTCACGAGTGCCGTCTGTAGATATACTGTCATTTTGCTGGTTCACTATTTGTACAGTGATAATTCCCCAAGAATGACGATTCCCACGATTACAGCAATACAGGCCAGCTGGCAGAAAGGTCCTTTATCTGATTAAATTTACTTTACAACATTAATGATACTGCAGTCACATTTAGATCAACGAGCTCTGTACCGCATGTACTGGTTTTAATCATTTATATGCTCCGCTATTTTGATTAATGTTTTTTAAATGAAATTGTCAAATGTTACTTTTCTGTTCAGGACACTTAGAACTAAACTTACATATTTTCTTCATAATTACAGACACATTACTGCTATAAAATACTGTCACAAGAAAACAATCCCACAACCCCCCCCCTCCCCCCCAAACCCCACCCCCCCCCAAAAAAAAACCAAAAAAACCCCACAACCCAAAAACCAACAATCAAAAACCCCCACCAAAAACCAAAACCAAAAACAACAACCAAGAGATACATGATACGCCCGTATATACTTTCAGTCATAGACCACAAAAACGTGATGACTTTTACAACTGTACCTAATCATCCTAGTTTTGTTACAGTTAATCCAATAGTCTTAAGGTTAACACTAAAGGTGAATAAAAATAATTATCAATATAATTAAAGTCAACAATCAGTACAATGTAAACAGGCATTCTAGAAGTACTATTGAAGTAATACATGTCCACTACTGGCTAAATGCATTTTCCGCCCTCATAAATTCGAGGACCATAACTATGTAAACAAGAGTACCGGTGAGGTACATGATACGCCCATCAGGAGTTTGACGGGAAACCATATCTATACTAAAGAATATGTTATGGGTATGATTCAATTTTAATTATGTGAAATGTTTTGTAATGGGATGGACGAAAAACCATCCCACGTTGTATGCAAGATATGTTCTGGACAACGATTTTCTGTTACGTGCCGTATACCGTGAAAGTAGGTCACAGTGACCTAGTAATAGTACGCGACACACTGCCATCCCCAGTTGTTCCTACATGTGGTTTGATGGTCCCGTTTGCATATGTACGCAATATATGGTCCAGACAAGGATTTACTGCTAGGTGCAGTAGACCATGAAAAGTAGGTCACAGTGACCTAGTAACAGAACATGACACACCGCCATCCCAAGTTAGCTGCCCCCAGATAGCAGGAATAATCACGTTTTTTTTTTTATTAACTCTAAAATTATGTATTTTTCATTTCTTAAAGTGTCAGTACGTGTTGGTGGTCCGGGTATGCATCTTTCCAACACATAAGACTCATGTTTGACTTTACTCTCGCTTTAAGTACCCCAAATTCAACCCTATAGACTATTCAGTATGCAACGTTCTCTTTCCAAGGCAGTCAACAGGCGGTCGGTCAGACATGTGTATGGTAGAAGAACTTAAAAAGGATATCTTGAAATGCTTGAAAAGAATTCTTGATGCTGTTAGAAAGTACATTTCATCCTGGAAGAAAAGCTTACAATAGAAGGAAATGGAGGACCAACTGACAGTCGTGTTAGTACTAGTAGATGTTGAGTTGTACCTTAATGGTATAGCATGTTTTTATATTAAAATTTGTATCATGCAACTTTGAACAGCAAATAATTGTGTATTAAAGTGAATATTATAACATGAATAGGCAACATAAACATTTGTTTTTGTGAATCACCACATGGAATGTGATGTTATAATTTATTTCATACTAGACCAACTGAGCCAAGTAAGATTTCAGTAGGTATACATATCCAAGATGAGTGTCATTATCTATTTATATGCAATAAACTCAAAGATGCGCGAATAAGACTGCAAACAAATATTAGTGTGCGTGACTGCAACTGCAAACGTGTCAGTACTCTTAAAAAACGGTGTGAATTTATTAATATTAAAATTTGTATTTATTTATGTTCATATTTATACTATAGAGATATGACTCGTGCAAGCTTGACGTATGTGTTTATATAATTATTCATTTGTAAAAATCCAAGCTAACATTATATACTCATTTCACGCCCACCCCCCACCACCACCAAACTGCACTTTTGATGGCTGGTTTATAGTGCCAAAATTCTTCACTTTGTTAAAAGAAGGAAAGAAAAAAATATATCCATTTCTATCGACAACGAAAACAGACGAAATTACCAAAATAAGAAAATAGAAAAATGAACTGGCAAATTTTATGATACAAATTTGCCCATTAATAAAATCATGAGCACTTTGGACTACAGTACACCCTCTTATTAGTAATTTGATCATTTGTTTGCAAATAACTATAGGTTTTAATTACATTTTTTTTAGATAATTTGGTGACATTATCTAATCATCCTGACAGGTACAAAATGCGTCTACATATATGACTACTTAAAACCTTTGGGAACAAAACAACAGTTAGAGTTGTGTGTGGTGTTTGATGGGACTCTGAAAGGTACACAATACGTCTCTATATAGGACTACTTAAAACCTTTGGGAATGTTACAGCAATTAGAGCTGTGTATGGTATTTGTTGCGACTGTATGATAAAACAGATTTTTTCTTTGAACAGTTTACATTGTAAAAATGTGGGAGAAACTTACCTGGTGAAAAACTACCTATGACTAAATATAGTTTTCAGCTGCATGTTTCTCGGTATCTTTACCAGTTGATGGTATATGAATTCATGGCATGTTAGATCAATCGTAACCGGAGACTGTAACTCGTCAGATACAATCAGTGTGTGCGTATGTGCACTGAAGACTGCATATACCTAGTAAATGGCCATGCACATATACTGCTGCATGCAAATGTGAGGTGTGTATGTGGGTCAAAGTTTTGAGACATTCCAAACTTTCCTTCAAGTGTGACAATGATGCATTCTCCCCATATTGGCAGAAGAATGTATCTGTGTAGAACAATGTTAATTTACCATTTTGTCTTATTAATGACACACCCTACCCTTTGAGACATTCTGAATGATTGGATTGTGAAATCCCACCAACACCTAGGATATCTTCCCTTAATTAATGACTGAAGCAAAACAATCTATAAATCACATTATTTAACAAAGACTTGGAAGTGCCAAAGCAATTAATGTTTGACAAACATATGGTATTAATCTGCTTCAGAAGAAACATCCCCCAGATCCGGCGGTACCAAAGCCTCCGTACCTGAGTCACAACAGAATCCCAACTGCAGACATCCTTCATCCTTGAGTCATGCGAGAAAGCTCTCAAACAGGATCTCCTGAAACCCACAAGGACGACCCTCAGAGTGGACAGGAATTGACGATCCTGCCACTGCAGCAAAGGATATCTATGTGGCACTCTACCTCGGTCAACCGAAGTAGGAACTGCAGGAACCCAAAAAGGCAGCCGTCTCCTACACACGCCAAAGCCAATCACGGAACCTCCAGCGCCTCCACGGCCCCTTATATTGCTATAGTGACACATAAATTGGCACATCTTGACAATGCATGAGGTGACTGAGATGATGTAAATATATAAGCATAGTGTTCAAGGTAAAAGGCTTTAGACACACCTGTGATAAAGGTGCATCAACATACGAATGTGGGGTTGCGTTTCTATATGGTCTTCAACTAGGATTGAACCCTTTGATAACCGCACATCAACATGCAAATGTTAGCTTGTGTCTCTGATATGGTCTTCAGCTGGGTTTGAACCCTGTGATAAAGACGCATCAACATACGAATGTTAGCTTGTGTCTCTGATATGATCTTCAGCTGGGTTTGAACCCTGTGATAAAGACGCATCAACATACGAATGTTAGCTTGTGTCTTTGATAGTGCTGCAACGATAAACCGATATACCGGTATACCGCGATAATTGATCAGCTCGATACAAACCGCGGTACAGTTTTGCGTATCGCGATTTGTATACGCTATTTTTGTTCCTTGTATGTTATTTGACTTGAAATAGGCAAACAAACAAACAAACAAACAAAAACCACATCATTTTATTAATTGGTGATGACAGAAAATGTAACAATCACGTCAAGCGTAGTCGGCTTACTTGTTGGCATACTAAGTGATAGGTCGGTTATACTTGGTTCTAACTTCTAAACAAAACGTGTTAAAAGTCCAATGAAAATAACCAATTAACAATAATTACAAATAAATGTTTTGTTACTTACACATTATCATTCATTGTTCATTTACGTTGGAATACGGCTACGGCTATCATCTTCAAAGAAATAAACCAACAAATGAGAATCACACTTTGCTGTTTTTCACTGAACTCTGAATACTTCGGCCGATCGTTCAAAATACTTCGGCCGATCGTTCAAAATACCTCGGCTAATAACCTCGGAAAAGCCCGATAGTAAGGATTTCCGAATGCGACAATTTATAAATAGTTTGACACCGTCACACCGGTGTTCTAGTAGACTAGTATTGTGTTAAAAAATAAAAATATGGCCTAAAATATTTAGCCTGACAGCTGAAACTAATAAAGATCATTAAAAAGTTATGGCTTCTGTTTTCATTACAAAAACAACCCATAAATATTAAATTTAAATAATATCAACTATATTGCAATACATATTGCAATACAGTTTCTTATATCGCAATTTATCGCAATACGGTTTTGACCGTATCGTTGCACCCCTAGTCTTTGATATGGTATCCAGCTGGGTTTGAACCCTGTTGTAAAAGTGCATCAACATACGAATGATGGGTTGTGTCTCTGATATGGTCTTCAGCTGGGATTGAACCCTGTGATAAAGGTGTATCAACATACGAATGATGGGTTGTCTTTCTGATATTGTCTTCAACGGGGATTGAAAACAGTTATGTTCAACCAATTTTCTTTTATGACGACGTTTTATGATCCAAATAAAAGTTGTGATTTTTCATGCCTGAAAAATAATATTTGCAAAATCAATGGCTTTCTATGAATGCTGTTTAAATAGTACCGTATATTGCCATGAATTAGCTGACTTTTGAAGTCTATATAAAAATACTTTCCAAAAGAAGAGAGTCTGCTTATACACGGAGGCAACACATTGGTTCATAAAATTCCAATCGAAAACACTCCCGACCACGACTTACAAATTTGATTAAACCCTTGCAGCTTATAAACATTAATTTGTGCACAGTATAAGTAAAACACACCATCTTGCAATATTATGTAGCTTTTTGTTCTTGAATGCATTAATAGTTTGATGAATAATAATAAAAAATTACTTGTTTTATTTGCATTTCAATGTAAAAACATGTTCTTTCCAACCTTCCACCAAGTTTGTTTGACACCTCTGTCTATATAATTGTGTAAGCTCTTATTTGATTGGATCACACGAGTTTGGCACCTGCACTAGTGTTAACAACAACCATGGCACACAGAATCGTTTTTTCTGTGTGTGGGAAAAACTGGGATTAAACATGCTTTAGTGAGTTTATTATTTGCTTCCCAGTGAATAATTTAATTACATATGTGCAGTGATATGTTGTTACAGCTTGAATTGCTTATTTTCCAGTTTGATTTGTCGGTGCTAAATTATTTTTGCACGACATGGAAGACTTTAGCATTGCGATAATGATTATAGTGTCTGTAATAATTGAAGGGAAAAATATATAATGAAAAAGAAAAGCACAAGTCTATTTTTTGACAGTATTTTGTAAATCAATACAATGTACAACCGACAAAAGATGACTTCGGCTTACACTCGAGGCCGATGATTTTGTACTTGATATTTAGAGTCAAACTAAAAGGTTGGCTTATACAAGGCGTCGGCTAATACACCGCAATATACGGTATTTATTGGAATCATTCTGGCTAAGACTTTTAACATTTGGGGAAATACTTTTAAACTTTCAACTAAACTAATAATTAAAACAAGCTGGAGTCAACTCCGGTTGGACCGGTAGGGGACTAAAAAAAATCTAGAGCTAGATCAAAATAGCACCTTCTGGCTCTAACAGGTGAAACTATTTACCTGGGAAAATCACTCCTGAGTTGATGATTTCTATTGGAGTTGAGTTTCCAATCAACGATGCATGGGTAATCGACACACGTAGAGACACATTTTTTCCAGCAAACTCTGCTGGCACAGAGGTCGAGTTAAACTTCAAGGTGCAAGTTGCTTGTTGGTCTCCTGAATTACAAGATGCACTAGTGTTGGTGATGTCCGTTAGATCATCCGGTACTCTTTCTTCAGACTCGCCCTGTATCTGCAGAGGAACAGTGAAACAGTTTACAAACAATAAAATATAACATACATGCAGTACTGTTCCTATTGTTATCAGTTATCTTGCTACAGTTTTAATTCACTTTCATTTGAATATGTATACATGTACATATTTTTGAGGATCGTAAATGTTTCAAATAAATAAAAACAAAAGCGAGTTGCAGTGGGTTTTAAACCACACATGCAGTCGGGGGATACCGCCTGGAACCTGTACCCCGATCGTACAGGTCAGGATTGGCCACCGGGGTAGTATTAGGAGCCCCTAAGAATGGTGCAGTCCCCTGTAATCCTACAGATAACGGAACTTTTGGCGCTGTCTCAACTTGTCTTTCTGGATATCCATATAAATACGAACCGAAGCATCAACAATGAAAATAACGAAATATTGGGATATGAATCAGTTTTTTTTTAGTTTTTTATTTTTGGTCAGAAAAACACAGTTATTGGGAATAATGTACATACATACAGGACAGCTGGCCACAAATACCTGTCAGTAAACAACTCTTTTTTTGTGCCTAATTGTAATCAACATTAACTTAAAAAATTAAAAACCCACAAAAATAATACTTACCAATACAAATATGAGCTTTATTTTATGTATTTATAAAGCATGTACCCACTCAAAAATGTTTGTTTTCAAACATTAATCCAGTTGTCTGATATTCCATGAGCCAGACCAAAAATTGGTACTATCTCAATCTGAAGGCACCAAACAAAAGTTTATAATTGTTTTAGTACACCCAAGGAGAGAACAAAAATGCATGATGGACTTTTCAATAGGGTAGCTTTAGCTAGTTATCACGCTGTTTAACATTTATCATTGAGGTAGTCGATAAATCTGAGAAATCCGTGCTTTAGTGTTTACTAAAGTACTTATAAACCTTGTAGATTGGTACCCACAACGTTCTTTGTGGGGTTTTTTTTATTGTTTTGTAAGGATCTGAGAGGTGTAATTTGGTATCATTGAGCATTTTGAAATAGTCATGATGGTGTTCAAGATGGCTCATGGTTCATACAGAAATTTCAAACCTACATTTAGGGTATTTTTAGTTACTTTTTAGGGTCAATGTAAGTAAAATGTAGGAACATTTTCATGTGAATACAAAGCTTTATTTCTTTAATTCATCAAGATTATGCTTCAATTTAACCTCCAAATGAAATGAAAATGCAATCTTCTCTTTTGCCCTTTCACTTAAACAATTGATTTTTGTTTCAAATTACAGGTTCCTTTCTTTCTCTACGCTAATGCAGTATTCATCAGCTGTTTTAGTCAGGGATTCTGTGTCTAGTTTTGCTTGTTTAACTTGATGTTTTAGTTCCTCTATAGAATCTTCTAGATGTTTTCTCTGCCTTTTCTCTGACTGTTTTCTTTTTGTCCTTTTGTTCCTGCAGGCATGCATCGTACCTTTGTCTTTAGAGAGAAGCACTTTGAAGTAGTTCTTTCATAATGGGAACATTCAAAATACCACCAACAGATTTCACATAGTCACAAATTAATCGTTGAACAACAAGTGATTGTTTTTGCAAATCGTCTACCTCCGAGAAACCTCTTTCTGCTGCAGCTTGCCCATATTACAGTACTAAACACATGTTCACAACACCCATAATTTTAACATATTCATCTTCAGACATGTGCTGGCAGAAAAAATCATCTAATCTGTCTCCATAGGAATTAAATCCTGAAAACGTGTCGAAACCAATTGAGGGAATGTTCTCCAAGAACTATTCATATTGTCTGATGATTTTATCACAGTCTCTTTCCAGAATCCTATTGCACCTTACTATGTATGCTTGTGTACGTTTTAACTTAAAGAGTTACACAGACTGCTACTTGACATTTTCTTCGGGTTCAGCATTGATAGATTCCTCACAAGAGAATAGGTTACAGAGCACTTTTCTAGCAATTTATTCAACAATTTCACAAAGAAAACACGGCACTATATATTCTGAACTCCAAAACTTATTTATCACTCACACACATTTCTTTGACTGCATTCTTTACTGCTTTTTTCAGCAGAAAATCCCAACTCTAGTTTGGAATAAGTGACATATACCTTCTTATCATCCAGATCAATGGAGAACATCTTGGACCCCTCTGCTGCATCAACAACATCAGACTTCAGGAAAAAAAATTTTATGAGCATTCTAATTATGTTAGACAAGTCAGTCATCAGAAAGGGTGTCATAGGCCTATCCGTTTGAAAGTTTGGGCTTGATTAATGGGTTTCTTATTTTTAATGATACTACTTCATAGGACTTGTTGCTTGGTCTGCTTAACACTTTCTCCTCAACTTGTTTCACATATGTAACAAGGTCCTCCCATATGAGAAGGGTTCTCTGTTGAAGCCCAAAATGTCCCAGTTGCCCAAGATGTCCAAATTGGGACATTTTGGGCCGAGCACCAGACCAAGATTTGCTATCCGCCATTTGCACATTTTACCTTCTAACTCGACGAAATAATGGGAGTGTTCTAGCGGGCCAACGGAATCGACAGTGAACTGTCCCACACATTTTGATAAAAATAAATACGTTGAATCCACATAGTCATAAATGTCTGATTCAGTTCAGATAATTTAAGAATATTCCGTTTTATTTAGTTTGCACTGAGATTAAGACTCTTGATTAGTATTTTAGAAACGTGTTTCATTTTAGAATGACCAATCAAGCGCTGCCTGAAAGTTATGAATGAATCCTTAGAACTACGAACAATACCGAACATTGATGATGTTTTACGAATAAATTGTTGGTATCATTTTGGCATCGTTTACACACCAACGTTTGAGCGAGCATATAGATCAACAAATGAAAGTGGATATCGATGAATTTTTGGCACTTTTCTTGAAGAAAAAAAATGTCTATCGATTTCAGGGCTTATATATGGCCCAATTTAGGATCTTTTATGATCTTGCCTATAAAATATAGGGCTTTTTAAGGCTAGATCATAAAAAAAATAGGGACTTTTTGGGGCAACCCTTCAAATATCAAATATATTTGTCTGCATAAAATATTAATGACTGTATATTAAACGTGTCTCTGATCATGCTAATATTTGTATTGCATTAAAGTCCATTTTATTTCCTAAAATACATTGTTTTCGTACGTACACAATTATTTGAAGACAAAATCCAGTTTGGGCTTCTTACAAATATTAAGATGACCAGAAACACATTGAATATACAGACACTGATATTCTAAACAAGAAAATATATTTGATATGTAAGTTTAATCGTAGAAATATTTTATTAGTCGGAAACATCTTACAATTATTAATGCAGCAAAGTCAGGAATGTCCCTTTAACAGTCGACTAGTTTTTCAACATCGACCGTTAGTGTAACAAAGATTAATTAATTTAATTATTGAATATTTTTGGTCGTGTATTTAATAGTAATTACCAGTATCATCTAAATAGCTAAGTGGATGATCATCATGTTCATGGCTAAGAGGTAGTGGGTTCAAACCCAGCCAGAGGCTATGTGGGTGTTTTAACTGTCAGTGGTGGGTAGATCATCAGTCCGACGAAAGACTGAAATGTGATTTTATCTTTTAGACGCAAGGTAATTTGTTTTAGTCGCTATGGTTAGTATTTTACTCGCTTTGTAGAGCACTATTCAAGTGTTGTATTACCTTTACGGCAGTGGATGTCCTAAAACGTCGGTAGGGTGTTATTTGTCCAGACTGTTGTTAATCTCTATTGTGTAATAATTCAGAAAAAGAACGGTCCAAGCTCACACAAAAATTAAGCAGGTTTGACACTTGATTATTCTTGCATTTCAATGTAAATGTTAATACATGTACACTGTCATCGCCAAGTAATTTTATTAGTTTACACATTACTGATGGCAACTGAAAAGAACGGTTGGACGTAAAATTTACAATGAATATTTACTGAACAATCATCATTTTGAATGATAATGTTAGTAATTTGGTTTTAGGACCACCCCACTATTAAGACCACGTTTAATAAGTCCCGCTGATGGTCGCAATTAATAGCGGGGTTTCATTGTACCAGTTTAGTTAAACTAGTTTAAAGTGTAAGTTTGAATGCAGTTTAAGTTAACCAGAAACTGATTACACTGTAATGCATAAATTACTGAAAGTGCAATGGCTATAAGCTTTCAATGGAAAAGACGTTTAAATGTATTTGAAACCTTATTAGATACATTTTAAACATGGTATCTAATGGCCATTTGTGTGGTATATTCCATACCTACGACATACCAGTACACACACATACCTTGTATTTCCAGGTACAGTTTGGTAATAGGTAAGTACAGTTGCCAGTCACAGACACTATGAATGGAAAAGTAATCCTCTCTAGTTTGGTCAAATGTTCATCTTTTACAACATACTTCTCTGTAAAAGAAAACATTTGATCAATAAATAAAGTGACATCTAATAAAAAACTTAGTGATGATTAAGTTTCTTTTCCTATAAAGGGGCGGGGCATAGCCCAGTGGTAAAGTGTTCACTGTCTGCGGGCCCATTGGGCTATTTCTTGTCACAGCCAGTGCATCACGACTGGTTTATCAAAGGTTGTGGTATGTGCTATCATATGTCTGTGGAATGGTGCATATAAAATATCCCTTGTTACTAATGGAAAAATGTAGCGAGTTTCCTCTCTAAGACTGTTAACATGACCATACATGTATGTTTGACATCAAATAGCCGATGATTAATAAATCAATATGCACTAGTGCATGGTGTCATTAAACAAAACAAACTTTAACTTTCCTCCAAACAGGCAGTCTTTGAGAACATGAAATTTTGCATTAAACTGATTTTCTCATAATAAAAGGTGGTTTTCTGTTATTAATTACCATGTTACAGGGTTGAAGATTAGTAGTCGCCCGGTCACCCGTGGCGACCTTTATTGGCTAAGGGCGACCAATAATTTTACAAAGGTAATCCATTGGGCGACCATCGATTTTAAAGTCTGGCGAGTATGGTACTATCAGCTAAAAAAGAAACAAACCAAAACTGAATTAAATGACGAATGTGACAAAAGACACCGCGTCTCTGCTGGCACGAACTACAGATCTGGCAGGAGATGATATTATTGAACGTGTTCTATATTTTGACAGGGATAGGCTAACCAGACTAAGTTTCAGCTTCTACGATTTTGGTCTGGGGCTGTAAACAAATATAGCTCAAAACGTATTGTAGACACTTGATTTTTTTGATTTTTATTCTAAGACAAAATCAAAATTTATCTTGTAGTTTTAACTCACACTATCAATCAAATTGTCCATTACTACAGGAATTATTCCAAAAGTCAATTAATTGGCATGTAAATATAAAATCCATATAAAAAACATAGTAATTAATTAAATTGTATGGGTATTTGGGAAAATTGTGGATGATTCCATCAATCTTATCTAGTGCCTTGTCTATAGAACAACCATCCCCGAGAAAATCCTTTACTTGAGAGTTCATCCCTCTTGCATCGCCATAAAGAAGACTGCCACTCTCAGACTAATTTACTAAAATATGCGCAGTACTACCTTTTATGGTTTTAGTATCTTTATACTGCAATATCGATTACGTCAGATACAATGCACGTCAAACTGCATAGATTGGCTGTTCTAGCTTTTTTTTGTGAAACATTATATTTAATCTGTATTATTTAATTGTAATTTGTAAAGAAACATTTTAATTTATAATGGATTTCTTTTTCAAAAAAAGGTTTCTGAGTTTGTATGGGTTTAAAACATAATAATATGTTTTTTTAATATGAAATTTAACTTCATTCATTATGGATATCTAACACTGTATTAGTAAGGCAGATAGGTGAACAAATTTGCACATCTGGCAGAAGTTTTTAAGAATTGTCTGTTATTTCGTCTACGTTCATTAGTTGAGGCATGGACAAAAAAGATCGTACTCAAATAGTATTACTAATGTTTAAGATTTTCTAATAATAGTGCTCAAAGTGCAAAATTTATTTAAATCTTTTTGGGGGTTCTAAACAATAACGCTCTCTATATAGTCCAGTTGCCAAATGCCAATTTGGGGTAGAAGTGTTAAAGATTTGGTGTATAGTTGTTCTCTGCGAATATTGACTCTGTAGATCTTGATTAATAATCCACTGGGTGCCACCCGGGCACCCTGGAGGAATTTGAAAAATCCAAGATGGCGGACAAATCAAGAATATATAGCTTGGTTATAACAACAATTCTTGCATCTATCCCATGGTTTTAGGAGCCAAGGAAGACACTGGTTCCACCAAAATTCAGATTTGATAAATGGGTCACCTAAATACAAGATGGTTACCAATATGGCTACCAATATGGTTACCAAAATGGTAATAACATCCTGATTATTCTGTACAGAAAAGTAATTCTTGCATCTAGTAACTCATAGTTTTAGGGATCCTGGAATACAATGAAAGTACTGTATATATATATATATATATATATATATATATATATATATATATATATATATATATATATATATATATATATCTGACTGTAAATCGATGCTGGTTGTAAGTCAAGCCAACTAATTTCAAGCCCTGAAAACATTGTTTTATTGACCCGGTTATAGCATCTATTAGAAACTAGCGAGAAAAATTATGCAGAGTTACGTCCCCTAACCGCTCTCCAGTTCATGCGCAATCCGCTAACAGCTAGCAATCATAGCCGATGACCACAGTTGTTTGTGAATCTTCAGCTGAGATTTATGCATGCCAGCCCCTGGCATCAAACATTTTCCCACCTACCCTTACGGAAATGACGTATACAAACTTATAAGTGGAATATACTTTACTTATACGTCACTTATAAGTGGCCTATAAGTTACCTATATATTGGTATAAGTGAAGTATCAGTATGTATAAGTATAAGTGAAAAGAATGATTAACTGATACTTCACATATACTCCACATACATTTCACCTATAAGTGACTAAATTATCAGTGGTATAAGTGAACTGGAGTTAGACATTTTTTGTTGTTGTTTCTATAAGTGAAATATAAGTGAAATATTAGTTTGGAGATAGTCCTTTTGCAAAGGAAATGATGTGTCCCAAGTGAACGGGGAAAAAACTAAGTCCAAAACATTTCCATGGTTATTTAAAAAAAAATTCATAACTTCTCACAGGATATAACAAATTCATGGGGAACAGCGGGTAAACAACCAAACATATATATGTAACAGAATTTAGTTAATATTAATACACATGATGCTATATGATTATAATTATCCCAAGCTACCTCCTCACTTAAATAGACCCTCCCCGCTCACCACCTGCCACAATAAATATCTGTGAAATTGTAGCTGCAGGGCAGTGGGAGGGGGAGGTAAGCCCCATTTCAATGTTTATTACAGTATGGATTTATTTTATCTATTAATGGCAATTTGTATTTACATACATAAAAAAGTTAATTAACTAAAAACCCCACAAACAATGACATCAGAAATGTAGATAGAACGAGGGATTATTATGAGAGGTGCAAAATCCTGAAATTAATAGGCTTGCCATCTTAGCGAGTATGGTGCAACTTTAAAAGGACTTATTTAGACACCACTGTGTGGGTCTCCAGCCAGTAGGAGGAAACCAAAGAAGAAAACCAAATGGCCGCACCTGGACATTTCTTTGTGCACATGTGTTTAGCTAAGACTATACCTCATGTCCGTGGAACAAGTCTATCATACAGGAAAACTAATTTGGTGAGTATCTACATGTAGCACCTATTTTTTATTTTAACAGTTCATGTTTTTCCTTTAAAAACCATGCATTAGTCATTGTTGGATTTTCAAATCAGACAAAATGGCGGCATTATAAAAAAGATAAAATTCCTTTGTCTGATAGGTGTGTGCACGTAAAGCCCTATGACCTGACCTGACCTTGGCTGATAAATTATATGTATTTATGTTAATGCATGTACATAGGCATTTCATTTGGTAAATACAACTATACTAAAAGTTCAAACTATTGCTGATTATAGCTAGTTTGTCACATAAAGGTTTGGTCTTGTTGTTTTGTTTTGAGCAAGTTCAAGCGAACTGCCACATTTGAGAAAATAAAATATTTGTGAATATTCAGTAACGTGTGTGGTATGATCAGAAAGCTATTTATGTCTAGTTTCCAAAATACACCTAACCATTCATAAGATAGCTAGGCCCATTTTAGCAAATCATATTTTTAGATAGTACTAGACAGCAAAACATTATCTAAAAGACAACTTTAACTAGTAAAATATACTTTACTTTACATATTTAGCTCAATGGTTTTACATTTAAATATTATAAGTAATTAGTAGTAATTAATTAAAATATACTTGTGGTGTCCCTCCATTACCAACAAACATTAGTTTTCTTCTTTTTTTATGTCAAGGCAAATGTTAAAGCTTTTAAATCCATATGATCAATTAATAGCTTGGAAGTATTAATAAGTTGTAATTTTTTATTATATAATTTCCGGTAATAGAGGAACATTTGTGCCACTGTACATTAAAACAGTTTGTGTGATAAAACCAACTTGAACAGCACCATATGTATATGTATTTTGATTAAATGAACTAAAGTAATTTATGTAATGTTCATCAACTTGTGCAATTCACAAACACTGGAAGTCTTTAGATATTACCTTACAAAGGGATTACATAGCTCCACTAATTGGGGCAACAGAATGTATATAGGAGAATGGGAGTTGTCACCTGATAACTTTGTACCTGTCTTATCAAAAGGATGTGTATCTCTACTTCTGGCAGACTAAGAGTAATTAATTTACTTCACACAGTGCTTTAAACAGCAAAATGAAAAATATTTTTTAGCTTTTATTTTGGCTTAATACACATATTCATTTTTATAAGCCCAATCATTGCCTGTTAATATCATTTACAGTAAACTGTTCTACAGTCAGAATACCTATTGTTTGTTCAGATGCTACAGAGAACACCAAAGGAAAAACACTAGGGTTACAATATGTTTTAACAAAATGCACAATTAAAATGGATGTTTTCATTTATCTCCAGTTATCTCCAGATACATACATGTTGTAACAGTTCATGTACTGAACAAATCAGTCTGATTGATGTTTTATTAAAGTTGATCATCCAGCTTTAATATCCTCAACATGCACATATACATACATGAAACGTTTACCATTTGGATTATGAAAACATAATCAGAGAAATTTATAAACAGTCATATATATACATACATACATGTATGTATTTCATTTTTTGGTTTCTTCTTAATTAAAATTAAAGGTCAACAATGAATATTTCAAAAACATTTGTTCTAGAGATTTGATTGAATAGTTTTTTAAACTATTATTTTTAGAAGTAAAATTGAAAATTTAACCGAAAGTTTGTTTTTTCTGAAGTTTTGATTTGCCACACATGAAACTTGGTAGGCTATGATTCTCTAACTAAGTTCTGGTTTCAGGGTTCATATAGCATTAAAGACTAAACAAATTCAAAGACTTTCAAAGATGTTTAACTACCACTTTCAAAGACTTTTACACAGCAGTCAAAGACAATAAAATGCGATAAAAATGCCAAATCAGTTTGATCACGTTGCTGTCCATGACACAAAATTTATAGTATTTTAACTAAAACTGTGTGTTTGTATAATTAATTAATTAACTGTGCATAGTAAAACATGATCAGCATTGATAGTGATCGTGCAGGCTTTGACAGTTAAATTACCCCAGTTTTAAAAAGTTTACTTTAGACTCACATTGTATGTATCATACAACATTAAATGTAGGCTGAAAACCATCTGGGACATTTAGGCTAATAACGATTAACAAATATGGTCGAAGGTGCTAGTTTTTAACTGACCCTCTGTCGTGGACAGACAGCCCAACTAGCTGAGATGTGTGCTCAGGACAGCATGCTTGAACCATAATCGGATATAAGCATGAAAATAAGTTGAATTGAAATGTAATATAAATAAAAGTAACTTCAGAAGGAAGGTCAAAATACTGAGTTGACCGATGAAAGAATGAACACAATATTTTTAAAGACTTTTATTACAATAGACCTCTTTCTCATTCCAATGCACATGTGCCCGTTGCGGGTTAACTCGAGGACGCAAACCGCGAACTCACGCGATATCTCGCACAAATAGCCCTCTGTACAAGCTGGGGGGCATAGACAATGGGAGGCCACGCAATAGGAATGTGAATATCTCCATGATTAATTATTCTATCAGTAGGGAACCAAAAAATTCTGTCGACATCCAACAAAGACTTACTGGACACATTTGTGAACTATTCAATTATTGCTTCTCACGAAATATTTGGTTGTTAACGCCCGAGAAACCATCGGTTCGCATTCGTACGCAATAAATATCGGATATGCATGGGCTGAAATAATATTAATATGTGCGTGCGTGTATGTATGCAGATATTTATTGTATTTAACATGATTTAAATATTTATAAATCATTATACAGAATAAATACATTCAGGATTCTTGTCGCGATTTCTTTTCACCAAGTTATTTTGTTCGGTATTTAGAATAAAATTAATTAAATTATCGATACGTATGAAATTTTAGCTACGGTACTATAACACATCAGAATGAGATCCGCATGAACGATATCTGGAGTTGGAGGATCGGAGGGGGCACAATCTGTAATGAGGGACACAGTTTAGTTGGTGGGGGTGGGGAGGGGGAGGGGGGCAAAAACCATATTTTAAACCGAGCTTATAAACGTGGGGCTACAGTCGGTTGCTACCGACCTGAGAATGGTCAGAAATGTAATTGTATTTCATATACAGCTATTTAAATTTGAAGCAAGATTATTTAGCCTAAGCAACATGTAAGTTTTATTTATAACAGATTAGACTAGCCGACAGCTTGATAATATGGTACAAACTCAGGATGGTATCTTTATTATAAATTCATGATGGTTTATTATGCGCAGTCATAAGGTACTTCGTTTGAATGTTGGAATCAAACATATTAAGTACCATGCCTTGGACGACGGACAATCAACAAAAGTAAACAGGCCAAGTCTGAATTTAAGCAGAAATAATTAAAATGGTGGACAAAAAAGAATAAATAGGGCCTAATAAATAAATAAATATTTTTAAAACTTTAGTTGTCCATGCAGTGTTCCAGTTACTGTTAATCTTGTCTTGTCATAAAAAAAACCCACAAATATTCAATGTGGTCCTTAGGCATATAATTATGTTGTATTATAACTTCATGTAAATGCTACATGCTGTATATAAAGATTATGGTTTACAAATATAACATTACTGTATATAGATAAAGTCTGGTATAACCTTCTACTCTCTAGTCTTATGGGTGCTATAAACATGACATTTTCCTTGGTGGTACAATTTGATAAAGTGACCAGACAATTTCTTGATAAAAATAAATAAGATACTTTTTGAAACATACAGTAGAAATCACCAGTAGCTATCATTCAATACCCTCATGAAAAAAAACAAAGGAATCCAAAACACCAATATATAAGGTTTATTACATTTTTATATGAATTTGTATACATATCCATGTATATGCAATATAGCACTCAACAAAAATCCCTGATATTTTTCCAGAATCCATTACACCCAAATCAAATTCCTTGTATTTTCCCTGAATGAATGAATGAATGAATGAATGAATGTTTAACGACACCCCAGCACGAAAAATACATCGGCTATTGGGTGTCAAACTATGGTAATGCAAATAAATAAAGTGATGATCAACATCAATATAAAAATTCAAGGTTTAAACAAAAACAGTGTAAAGAACTGTGCAAAAATACAAATACAAATATCACAGAATTTTACAGACACCGAATTTTACTCTAAACTTCAATTTGTGCTGTATTGGCCATTCTCAAAGAGAATGTTACACCCCTGCACCACGGTGAGGTTACAGCACGCGCAGGGGTTTCCCTGAATGACACCTAAATTTCAAATTCCTGAATTTTCCCAGAAGGGAATCTTTTAAAACCATTTTCCCTGTCACGTGGATACCCTGATGTAGTAGTATTGTTATAAATTAAGTGCTCCTACTGGCAGTAGCTAGTGGGAATTTCCCTAGTAGCTTGGTTGGTAGAGTGCTGGACTATCATTCTGAGTGTCCGTGGTTCGAATCCAATCAGTGGAGGTTATTTTTCTGTAACTGTATATAAGATAACTGTAAACATACCTGTAAACGTTTTTAAAAATTAAAAAAAAAGGTATTCATTGAAAATATTATTGAACATACAACATACAGGTGGTGAAAAGATTACCTTGGCTGATAATTACATGAGGAGGATGATTTTGAACTACACAGGTAGATATTTAGGGTCAAACTAAGGGGTCGGCTAATGCATGGCAATAATATGAATAGAAATGTAGGTACACTAATAATTACCTGATAAAGCAATATGACAAGTAACTGGTGATGATGTAGGAGTGCCATCTAGGCATGTCCATGTTGTATCATCTCTGCCTTTCTTAAAACTGTGAATCAGCATAGTCATAGATACTGAAGGAACTCCCACAACACCATAGCGTTGAATATCATTTGTAAAACAGTTACCAAAACGTGAATTACACTGCACCATAGGTTTTGTGGTTCCAATACTGGCTATACTGTCAATTTGTCCTGATTTGTGAACACACGTCAAACTTAATGGTACTCCATCAAACCAGTTTGAAATGCATGACACTATCTCGAGAATGGCAAAACCTGAAAGTATATAGATACAGGGTTAGATCGTCGCCATGTTTTCACGGTGTTAACAGAACTATCTAGCTTTCATTTCAGATAGTCCCTTGAAGTTGCAGGTGGTCCATATTTTGTAATATGCCTAATTTGAAGTTAAAATTATGCTGTGGTTTGTTATTTTGATAATTTAGTACTTGTCACGTCAAGAGTGACCAAGGGCTCTTAATCACACAATTTCCCAACAGAAAACAAAAACAAATAATTTTACATTTGTATTTCACCAAGAATCAATAAATAATTATTAATCTTAATATTTAGTGGTGGTTTATAAACAATTCACTGGAAATAAGGTAATACTGTTCATATATAATAACACCAGGCACCAAGCACCAGTAAATTATCAGTCTCTGGAATAGAGACCCCTTTCAAATACGTGTAACCAAGTCCAGGTCAAGTTCATCGACAGTGTTGCTTTGTTCTTGCAACACTCGACTCGCCGTCACTCTGTTCCATAAATAAGGCCATCTATAGTGTCGGTCAACGGTGACACCAGAAGCTGCTGGTAACCATTATCACCCCAACTCAATAAATCCGACCGTCACTCTTCCACTATCAACGAGGCCATCGGTATCAGTCCCCACGGTGACGCAACAAGCTGCTGGTAACCCATCATCACCCCAGCTCACAATAATACACCTGACCTGACAATAAAAACATGGTAAATAATACAATTGCCATGATTACACCATAATAAAATAACTAAACCTTGATTTACAGGATTCTGGCATATAACCTGGTTTCCACAAAAAATATCTATTTCCAGTACTTTTCATTGGCCATTTATTAGTGCAACCTATTTACAAAACACTACGGCCAATTCTTATTTAATACACTATGCCCATTAACTATACATGTACAAAGTTGTCAACTATTCAAATTACATTATACAACCATTTTTACTTTAACCAGTGTTAACAATTATTACTATAAGTATACATACAATATTTACTGCCAAACTATACAATTTCCTAACAAATTACCGCCTTTTCCTTAATATACAAGTTAAAATAAAATACTTACAACATAATGCAACTCCAAGTATAATATAATATAAACATAGATACATAACAAAACCCTACTTACCCCAGCTGTTCACAGGAAACCTCTCTAGTTCCAAAACGTGACACGTGTCCACACACCATGTATCACTGCCCGTGCACCGTGTGCATCACAGCTCTGGGTTCCCCTAACAATAGCCCTGACCAGCACTTTTAACCAAGTGTCAACGAAAATGGACTAGTCCACAATCACGCTGTGCCACTGCAGACCAAACCATTGCAAGTGCTAGGGTATTTGACTGCACGTGTGAAAAGGTACCATAAAATTATGACAACTGCGAGTAATAGGCTAAATAAAATATTCAAATAACCTACACAACCGCTACTCCACAACTTATGTACAATAAAATACGGTTGTGACAGTACTGGGTAAATCATTATGCATGTTCAGTGCATACTATTAATAATTATAATATATCAATTCATACTAAAACACATCAAATTAATATTCAGGCTGGAACTAACACTGGTATTATATCAAATTATGTTGCTTGACCTGTTAAATATGAGGTTATTTATATTGAAAAATACCTTTATATCACATAATATATGCATGTAGTTGTAACTGAATCAGATGGCATATCAAGAAATAAAACTCTTTTTTTTATTGAAATACAATGCGAAGTTAACAATATAACATTGATTGAATATGAGAGATGAATTATAATATCTATCAGTCCAATTAAAACTAAAATGATTAGTACATATAACATAACATAGTTACAAGCCCCCCATCCGGCACCGGCCCTGTAAATTACTTACCGTTACGTCATGCGAAACCAAAACATTCGACTACCAACTACAGTTGAGTTAAGAATATTTCATCACCACAGTGAATAACAGATAACAGATAACCAGTGTTCGAAATTAACGGTATCCCGATATCCCGGGGATACTAGAATTTAATTTTGGATACCAGACTTCAAGAACCCAGTATCCCACCGGGATATCATATAATGTTGTTTTTTGTGGGGTTTTTTTTTTTTTTTTCCTTCGTTTACTGGTGAAGTTAAGTAACAGTATTTTCAAGCTCGTTCCCAGTCTAATGCTACAATGGACTGTTGGATGTTTCCTCCCTTCAAATTTTATTTGAGATATTGATTTGATCCAAATCTGCAGAAAATTGATATAATTAGGTTTATCATTAATAATGCCAGAATCACTTATAAATTACTGCTAAATATTAATTTATGTTAGTATTATTAAAAAAATAGATTCCGTTCGATTGCAAATTTCACGAATTCTGCGATTGCGATTGCGGCGTTGCAATAGACTGGGAACAAGAACAGTGTCGTCCAAGTTTTTGACGATGTTATTTATGAATTTTCATTAAGTGGAATACTAAATTCACAGGTGGGTCACCAGATTTTGAAATGTTAGTATCCAACTGGGATACTGCCCCCATTTTTTAATCTCGAACACTGATAACATAGTTTAAAATGTACAATAATATTATGGTTGTATTGCCTTAATAAAATATGTTAGCTATTATTGTAAAAATATTTTTTTAAACTATATGTTTTAAACGATCTGTTATTCATTGTGGTTATTGATAAAGTGACAGTATATGGCACTGTACATGAAATGTAGTATAATTATTTATGTGTATTTTTTATAATTGTTTCAATCAAAACATTCATTTAATGCTAGATAATAAATCGAACATAATAAATGTTATTAAATGATGTAATCTGAGATGAAAAGTCGATTGCAACATTCAAGCCATTTTGCGTTAAAATGGGAATAAGTGACATCTTTGTAACTCCGTGAAAATTAATATGCACCGTATCGGCGTTTCTGTAACAGCATTTCTATCAGAATACGTTTTACGAAAACGTGCGACAATTGGCGATCGATACATAATCATTGTTTTGCTGAGAATGGTCAACTTCACAGTTCTTTCATTCCGACGTGATGTTGGTAAATTACACTACCATTCTATGAAAATGTGCGAGGAATCCGTTTATGTTCCAAATACAAGATGATTGTATTTTGGCAGATGACCGCATTGACTACAATATATGTGTAACTTGCACATGTTCAGTTTAGTCAGGGTGCGTTAACAGTTAAAAAAAAAAAAAATTGCTTCGCATTCTGTATATGTATGCGATATGATGGGGGGGGGGGGGGGGGGGGGGACGACCAATCATGTTATATGTGATACAATTATTTTTCTGAACAAGCCTCTTTTTCTGCCGTTTTGAAATAGGTCAGCATATTCTACAAAACATTACATTTGTGCTAAATATTTGTTTTTTTAAATTCCAGGTGGTCCGACGGAGTACATGTTTGCAGCTTCAGGTAGTCCTGTTAATTTTTAGGTAGTCTCAGACTACCGGACTACCGTTAAGGTTGATCCCTGTTGATATTACAGTCATGATATATATATATATACACACACACACACACACACACACACACACACACACACACACATGTATATATTAATACTATCTTCCTTGTATTCCAGCATACGTACCCTCCCTCAATTACCTTTTACCTAAACCAACTCTCTCATGTCTTTTCAGTACATTGTTTGTCAGTGGACTTCCAAAACTGGATAATCTGTGCCAAATTACTCTTGGGGCAGCTTTCCAGTTATGGGACTTAGAATTTTGCCATTTTTGTTACAGGACTTAATTAATTGAATGATTATTTAGCAGCACACCTAGCATGAAAAGGGCATCTGTTGTAGGGTGTACATGATGATCAACAGAAATACAAAACAGGGCTCGAACATAACTGCTAATCAATGCTACATGTCTATCCACAAATGATTTATTTATTTCTTTCTTGATCTTATCTTATTTTACTAAGTCTCCCAGTGATTAGCATCAGTAGACCTATTGTATTTGGTACAATTATTATTATTTATTATATATATTGCGTACATCTCGAAGGCTATTTGGTCAAACTTTGTTAAATTTCGGTGGGACATGAGGATGCTTTTGTAATTTAACAAATTATAAAATAAAATGTTCTCAACCAAAAGTCGGGGAATTTGAGCACAAGATAGACAAATGGGCCATCTACAAATTATCATAATTTAGATAGTGTATGTATTTGCATATATAGTGGCCACCATGAATTACGGACACTATTTCACAATTTTCCAGCTATTTCTTAATTCAACACTTTCTTTAAAATGCCTATAAGGAAGGAAGGAAATCTTTTATTTAAGGACGCACTCAACACATTTTGTTTATGGTTATATGGCATCAGGCATATGGTTAAGGACCACACATATATTGAGAGAGGAAACCCGCTGTCGACACTTCATGGGCTACTCTTTTCGATTAGCAGAAAGGGATCTTTTATATGCACCATCACAAAGACAGGATAGTACATATCACAGCGCCGGTGGAGACTAGTCATGTGATTACCACCTTCTAAAGCAGCGCCAGCGCCGGTGGAGACTAGTCATGTGATTACCACCTTCTAAAGCAGCGCCAGCGCCGGTGGAGACTAGTCATGTGATTACCACCTTCTAAAACAGTGCCAGCGTCGGTGGAGACTAGTCATGTGATTACTACCTTCTAAAGCAGCACCAGCGTCGGTGGAGACTAGTCATGTGATTACTACCTTCTAAAGCAGCGCCAGTGCCGGTGAAGACCAGTCATGTGATTACTACGGAAGCAGTTAGTCCACCTAACTAACAAGTCCTCTCCTTGGACGATGTGTGTGACAAGCTGCTGCTGAAGTACCCGCAATGTGCTCAGGTGTGTGGCAAGCTGCCGCTGAAGTACCTGCAATGTATCCAGGTGTGACAAACTGCCGCTGAAGTGCCTGCAATGTATCCAGGTGTGTGACAAACTGCCGCTGAAGTGCCTGCAATGTGTCCAGGCGTGTGACAAGCTGCCGCTGAAGTACCTGCAATGTATCCAGGTGTGTGACAAACTGCCGCTGAAGTGCCTGCAATGTGTCCAGGCGTGTGACAAGCTGCCGCTGAAGTACCTGCAATGTGTCCAGGTGTGTGAAATACTGCCGCTGAAGTACCCGCAATGTGTCCAGGTGTGTGACAAGCTGCCGCTGAAGTACCTGCAATGTGTCCAGGTGTGTGACAAGCTGAAATGCATGCAATGTGTCCAGGTGTGTGAAAAACTGCCGCTGAAGTACCCGCAATGTGTCCAGGTGTGTGACAAGCTGCCGCAGAAGTACCTGAAATGTGTCCAGGGGGATTTCACAAATCCCTGCCAGATGGCCGGCCCCTCCAGGGAAGCTTTGTGGCAACCAACACCATCAGATCAAGGGAGATACCAACTTCAAATAGTGGCTTTAACCCAAATGTTTTATCTGACAGCAGAGCAAAATGGGGTGTATCGACAGGCGATCCTGGAACCAGACATGAACAGTGCAGTTATCCATCGCATCTTCAAGCTGGTCCTACGTGAGGATTACAGCGATGTCTTCACAACATGTTATATCAACTTGGGTGATTTCTTTCAGAACTACAACACCATGAGTTCCGCTACCATCCTCTCCGAGACACTTCGTCTCTAGGTCGGACTTTAAAATATGTTTGGCTCCTGTTCCAAACTTATGTTTATTTTAGTTTTAATATATATATATATATATATATATATATATATATATATATATATATATATATATATATATATATATATATACACTTTATTTTGGCAGCCTATCTAAAGTGCTCAAATCACCAGAATGTTTTTTCGGCCAAGCACTCAAAGTTTATTTTTGGACTTTTTCCAGACATAGGTATAGAGTGATTTCCCTTTTGGTCTCACCTCCCGCTATTTTTACGAAAATATTATTATGAACAAGAAGTTGGTAATTAATGCATTGTTCATAATCTTGCATTAGTTGCAAAAACAAAAATAACAAAATAAATGATAACATTTTATTTGTTCCAGTGTGATTACAAAGTGTGAACTGAAAAAGTGCTGAAGTAAAAATTACTAGTACAATCTATTGTAAACACGTGCTTCTCTGCAATCTAACTGGCGTGCCATGTGCAAACATTACATATTCAAACTAGGTCGAGTCAAGCTGGATATAGGCCAGTGGCAGTGAACTGAAACTAAGCACGGCCCTGTTGATTGTTTATAGTTTCAACATTGGTTTATAACTTTTAAACGATGGCTTTTAAACAATATATATTTGCCAATAAATATATATATATATATATATATATATATATATATATATATATATATATATATATATATATATATATATATATATATATATATATATATATATATATATATATATATATATATATATATATATATATATATATATATATATATATATATATATATATATATATATATATATATATATATATATATATATATATATATATATATATATATATGTAATATAATGAAATACAACAACGTTATGTTCTGTATAGCGGGCTAATTAGATTGGGAATGTCGACATGTAATACAAACATTACAGGTACTCCGATAAGGTGATTTTAATTCGCAAGCTTCATACTGAACTTAAATTCTGACATTTTAATCAAAAACATTACAAACAGGTAACAAATAGAGGCGTTACAGATATCAATACATTGTTTTGATGTCATTGTTAAGGTCCGGCTTTGCAATATATTAGCCGCAAATGGCCATGACATTGTATTTGTATCACGTGACATTGTTTAGGTTGCCACTGGCTTTTTATCTGCTGTACTGGATATGCAAGTAGGGTGTGTTTGCTACAAACTACAACAAGATTACATAGGATAAAAAGAGGCAAGTGACTTCATTTTAAAACATCAGACAAACTCATCTGATGCACTACTAATGTTCAATACATATGACAGAAATCAAACTAAGAAACTTCACAGTCGAGTCTATTTTTGACACCGTAAGTATAACAATAGACACGTGTTGCATTGTTTCTAGCCTTACTGACTACTAATAAAGAGGGATTACATCGTAATAGTTCATCTCGAGTCGTTTGGTATGCTATATTATTATTATGAGACATAAAAAAAAGATGCAGTTTATACACATGGCGGTTACCGTAAAATGTATAAATAAAGTGCACTGATTTATAAACCGCACCTTGCAATTCACAGTACAAATGTAGCAGCTTATATGCCAAAAAATACGGTATGTTTATCTAAAGTAATTAATTAACAGATAGCGCATATTAAATTAAGTTCCAATGTCTAAATGGTAATGTAATTGATATTATGATTTATTATAACAAAATACTAACGTTAAGTTAACTGCATGATGTGATATAGTCAACTGAGAGCAAGAGCTTATATTATCTCAGAAGTTTATTTTATGCTATTGTTATTATTGCTATTAATATAATTATGTACTACATGGATTGCAGAGTTTGTACGATATTTATGGTGGTTTATTCTTCTATTTCGTTATCTACTTCTGACTGCATGTGTCAGTTACCGGCCAGCTAGGTGTTTCAACCTTAGTTACACACACTTGGTATGTACATGATAGTGTTGTTATATATGTATATATTTGTGACGTTATAATGGATTAATTAGTATGGATTGATTATAAATGATTAACATATTGGGTTATATCATGTGTATTGTGAATGTATTTAGTATGAACCATGTATTAGTAAATTAACCTGTGATTTGATAGATATATATATTTAACTATCTGTGACAGTACATGTATATAAAATGTCATATGTCAATTGTCATATATATGTATTTCGTATCGTAATGTCATGTACTGTATTCTTCTTATTGTATTTTAATTTATTGTTTTGATTGTTTCAGTGTTATAAAAAAATACTTTGTGTATGATGTTGAATAAAGTGCCATTGTCCTGAACTTTGCAGCTGTTTGTCGTAATGTATTTATTATGTGAATGTAAAATAAAATAAATAAAAATCAGATTTTCTGCCAGAGGGTAAAATGGGTATGGCGCCATACCCCTAATTTTTTTTAAAGTTAACTTTCTGACAAAATTAATTACTCTCATCATTACTCTATGATTTTCTTAACCCTAACCCTAAACTTAACCCAGTTTCTTTCTGGGGGAGGTCCCCCATACCCCCTGTTGACTGTGGTTGCACTCAATTCCATAGTGCCATGCCCAAAAATTTCTTTCTGGCAGAAACACTGAACATTTTTTATTTTTTTGAATTATGAGGTTAGTTGAAGACCATGCAAGACTGACTTTACCAATTAAAAAAAAAAAAAAAAAAAAAAATTTTTTTTTTTATTAAATTCGTGTTGGGAACTAAAGAAGTAATGAAACAATTAAAATGGAGCATATATTCAACACACGGTATCAGACTTCAGTTTAGTGTTTTTGTTTTATATCATTTCAGTTAAGTTGTACAACATATTTGTTTTGCCGTTATATACTAGAAATGTTATCAAGAAACATATTTCAAAGTATGTTATTTCGTCAGGAATTAGGGCCAATGGTTTCTGTTTTTATTTACAAAAGTCAAACACTGACCTTGCACATGTTTCGAGCACATAAGGAACAGGATCACTGAGATCCAATACATTGCAATAATGCAGTACTTCGGTTCTCACGTTTTAGCGACAATCAATAATCCTGAAAACAAAATATACAGAATTTGAAAAGATTTTCAAAACATTTCAACTGCCAGTCACATAATAATAAATAGTATCTAGTTATTCCACAAGTGAAGCGTGTTGGTTCTGTGACACACTAATTAATATTTTCAAAACATTTCAACTGCCAGTCACATAATAATAAATAGTATCTAGTTATTCCACAAGTGAAGCGTATTGGTTCTGTGACACACTAATTAATATTTTCAAAACATTTCAACTGCCAGTCACATAATACTAAACATTATCTAGTTATTCCAGAAGTGAAGCGTGTTGGTTCTGTGACACACTAATTAACATTTTCAAAACATTTCAACTGCCAGTCACATAATACTAAACATTATCTAGTTATTCCAGAAGTGAAGCGTGTTGGTTCTGTGACACACTAATTAATATTTTCAAAACATTTCAACTGCCAGTCACATAATACTAAACATTATCTAGTTATTCCAGAAGTGAAGCGTGTTGGTTCTGATGGTCCCACCAGCAAGATTGTGCATATTTTGTTTGCAGTTTTCAAAACGAAAACGACAGTAAGCAAAATAAAAATCGGAAGACACACACACACACACACACACACACACACACACACACACACACACACACACAAGCACACATATTTTAATGTGCAGTAATTTTTTGGGACCTAGTTATGGTATTCCATTCCAAATTATACTTGCAAGCAAGCAGGGGTGCGGAAAGTACTCGCCCTCACGCCAAATGCGAGTAAAACATCTGACGGACGAATTGAAAAATGCATCTACCATTCCGAAAGGCGATCTATCTTTCTGTGACTGACTGTAATTATAATTTTAGTTTATTATTATTATTATTATTTGTTTGTTTGTTTTTTGTTTTTGTTTTTTTTTGCATTGAATCCGTGACTACGCATCAGTCATGCATGAATTTCTAAACAATTCAAACAAACGTTTTAGAATGATGTAGAAACACACACTATACATGCGCCGCATTGCCAATACACGACTTGAGTTCCGAACTGCGCAAGCGCGACATTTTGTTCGTTTGCCACGTGATGTTGATAACTTACCAAGTGTCCTTAATGTTTTTGTCATTAAATATATATAGAGAGGCATCGATATAAGCATTGTGTCGGATAACCCATTTACAGTTTGCCATACAATATAGCCTGGTAACCCATTTACAGGTTATCATACAATAAAAATTTTTTTATTATAGCCTGGTAACCCATTTATAGGTTACATACAATATAGCCTGGTATCCCATTTACAGGTTACCATACAATATAGCCTGGTAACCCATTTATAGGTTACATACAATATAGTCTGTTATCCATTCCAGGTTACCATATAATATAGCCTGGTAACCCATTTACAGGTTACCATACGATATAGCCTGGTAACCCATTTACAGGTTACCATACAATATAGCCTGGTAACCCATGTACAGGTTACCATACAATATAGCCTGGTATCCCATTTACAGGTTGCCATACAATATAGCCTGGTAACCCATTTACAGGTTACATACAATATAGCCTGGTAACCCATTTACAGGTTACATACAATATAGCCTGGTATCCCATTTACAGGTTACCATACGATATAGCCTGGTAACCCATTTACAGGTTACCATACAACATAGCCTGGTAACCCATTTACAGGTTGCCATACGATATAGCCTGGTAACCCATTTACAGGTTACCATACAATATAGCCTGGTATCCCATTTACAGGTTACCATACGATATAGCCTGGTAACCCATTTACAGGTTACATACAATATAGCCTGGTATCCCATTTACAGGTTACCATACGATATAGCCTGGTAACCCATTTACAGGTTGCCATACAATATAGTCTGTTATCCATTCCAGGTTACCATACGATATAGCCTGGTAACCCATTTACAGGTTACCATACAATATAGCCTGGTAACCCATTTACAGGTTACATACAATATAGCCTGGTAACCCATTTACAGGTTACATACAATATAGCCTGGTATCCCATTTACAGGTTACCATACAATATAGCCTGGTAACCCATTTACAGGTTACCATACAATATAGCCTGGTAACCCATTTACAGGTTGCCATGCGATATAGCCTGGTAACTCATTTATAGGTTGCATACAATATAGCCTGGTAACCCATTTACAGGTTACCATACGATATAGCCTGGTAACCCATTTACAGGTTACAGTTCCAAGCCTGTACCATACTGGTACAGGCTTCGAAATTCACAACGGCTCCATGGCATTTGCCGTACTACCTTGTGCCTTTGCCGTGATGCCTAAAAAATACCAGTTACTTTGCGGCTATGAATAACCGTGCCCTTTTAATTACCTGTCGTGGTGCCCCTTTTGTGTATGTTTGTTTTTTTAAAACTTATATAACCATAAACTTTATTTTAAAACGTTAAACATGCACGAATTCGATGTTCCTCGGTAGTGTTTGTATACAGTTTCTTGGTCATGTATTATAATTGCACATAGAACGTAACAAATGATAAATTAAGGTTGAAATGTAGAGAGTTATGGGACACCCCCCCCCCCCCCCCGTAAATTGCCGAAATTTTTAACGTCGTACATTTACGAAAAAAAGGTACAAATTATTATTATTATTATTATTATTATTATTATTAGCTATTTAAATGTCAGCTGCGTTCAGCCAGACCGAGCGGAAAAACGTCCGCTAGACTGGTTTATGCGCTTCACAATAAACCAAATGGCCACGTTGAGAACCAATCAAATACTTCATAAACGTTAAACAAACGTTTGCTGGCTGAACTTCGGGCTGTTGTTATCGATATTCTTCATGTCAAATTTTGAAATTAAAAAAAAAGAGTCTGTCCCATCATTCTATAAAAAATGTTTTTTGCTATTAATTTCAGTTTTGTTTGACGTAACAAGAAAAGTAAAAGTGTATTGGAAATAACAAAACAATACTAATTTTGTGTGCAATTTACAAATCAATCGGCTTAGAAATGAATAACTTGTAGTAAATTTCATAGTAATAAAAAGGCGTTCCCTGTGGGACGAACTTATAGTTTTAATGTTTATTAGCCTATTGAACGGACCCATGCTAAAATCACCCAGATTGATTTATTCCCAATTAACTGAAACACTGAAATAAATGTGAACTGTTTAATGTTTGTGGTTATTCTTGAATATTCCGTTTATTTAATTATTACCCATGCTCAGCAGTTGATAGGCCTATACATCACTGGCGTAGGAAGCGGGGAAAGGGGTACTTTGTAGCAGCATCGATGGTTGATATATTAATTTTATACGTGTGTCTGTGTGCCCACCCACCCCACTTTTTGGTATCTTCCTACTGGCTACACCTGTGTATTAACAAATTCTGGGTACTAGGCCTAAGCAGTAGCCAACAACGAAAATTGTACCACGTCTTCTTCAAATGATCTTCACCTTTGCATGCGGAAAAAAACGCGATGACTTGTAGTCTGTGCATGTGGTATCGAGACATCCTTGATTGTTTTGTTGAGATCGCACGTTGTTGTTCTTGGAAAATAAACCTACAATGTATGAGATGACTGGAGTTACGATAATACGATATATTTTCCTCTATAGACCTACAGTATTTTAGCAGTTTATAATAAAAGCCGTTCAGTTATGCTCCTATCCATTCAACATCCAGGCAGGTCTAGTCTGGGTCCAGTCTCTAACAACGCCAGTGATTAGATCCAGGGCACGGCGTAAGAAGGTGCCAAAAAGTGGGGTGTGGGTGTATAAAAACCATCGCTGCTGCCACCCCCCCCCCCCCCCCCCACGCACAAACACCCCTCAAACTCCATTTAACACACACACACACACACACACACACACACACACACACACACACACACACTTTAAAAGTAATCCATAAATGCTGAAAACATACTTAAGAAAATAGGCCATGGTGTCCTCCGACAATGTTTACGTTTTTGTGGATATTCTATAATTAAATGGGTCATTTGGTTAATCTTGTTATTACAATTATGTTTGTTGGAGAAAAAGTTGAAATTAGGGTGGATTTTTTTATTATTGTTAAATACAGAATTTACAACAAAAATAATATAAATTTTTAAATTAATGAGATTGTAAAATTGAAATAGAAATCTTGATTGGTTAATTCTGAAACTTAGTACCTGTATTCTACAGTGATTCTCTGGAGATACCTTCAAAAACTAATAGATAAAATTAACATATCTACTTTTATTATAGATTATTTTATTTTATTTCTTTAATGTTAAGACTTTAACATAACTGTCCAGCCATTCAAATATAATTTTCTTTCAGTCATACTCCATCTGCTCAGATGGTCCGAAACCAGTGGACTTTGATCCATTACCTGCTGTAATGAGATGGAACAGCAGCAGTGTTTGTTCAAGAAGACCAGATACGTCATAATCTCTCTCCACCAAAGTTGTTTTTAAGGACACCACAAACATTTTAAAATACTGTTTTGTTTAATGACACCACTACAATACTTTGATTTATTGATGAATGACCAATTTAACAGAATTACAGATAAAGGTTTTTTTTCTTGTTAAACTGACTTCCTAAAAGAGACTGCCTTGGTGCCCTTTGCTGGTATCCCATTTACAGGTTACCATACAATATAGCCTGGTATCCCATTTACAGGTTACCATACAATATAGTCTGTTATCCCATTGTCTTTTTTTTTTAATAGGTAACGTCCTACAAATGAGGTTAAATGAAGCAAAGAAATCAAGATTGAACTTAACACTCATAATACTGGGTTAACTAGGAGATGACATGGAACCACCCCCATCTCCGATCACAGCGCCGTGTCTGTAACACTTTGTAACAAAATAAACGCCTTCGTTCAAAATTTTATGTCGAAATTACTTCTTTTTAAAAAAAATATTATTAAATAGTCCGATCCTCTCTTCTTTCTCTTATTTATTTTTGGACTGACCTAAAATGCTAAATATTCGGCAGAGCAGTCAATTTTTATTTTATTTTTGGCTTGTAACTTTCTTTTTTTTTCTTTTTTTTAAAATTCGATAACTTTTCTACTAATTGCTATTTTCAAAATTCTGCATATTTTCAACTCCACCCTAACCACCCCCACCCTCAACCTGCGGGGAGTAGCCTACGTGGTGTGTGTGGGGGGGGGGGGGGAGGGGGGGGCACGATTTGACAGCAAGTACATGGACTGTTTATTTCGTTCTTCTTCTTCTTCTTCGTTTCTGAATAGGTTTTGTTTGTAACCACACACTGGCTGCAGAATTTCGTAGATTTTTATTGTCTTTTTGATTATTGGCCATTCTACGTTTTAGTCATCATACATGCTCATAAGTAGGCCGGGAATAATAGAGTAGATATATCAATTGGTGTGTTTCGAAAATACACATTTTGAAGCCCAAATTGGGTATAGAGCACGAGCGCTACCTATCGGACAGTCGGTGATAGATTCCTATTCTTCAGCTACACTATATGGTCGAGTGTTGTAAAATCGAGAGTATTCAAGTTCGAGACTTGGCGAGTTTCGTGAAATTCACGATCACGCTTCGGTTAATTCAACCGTTGGCTTTGCTAATAAAAAAATAAAATAATAATAATAATAATAAAAAATAAAAATAAAAATAAAAATCATCAGAAGACACACCAAGAGATTATGAACCAGTTTTACAGAAATAATGCGATATAATAAGAACAACATTTTTGTTTATATACTTTTAACTGTTTTCACTAATTCCTGTTTTCACCCCGGGAACGAAACCCAGCATTATCAAAAATATGCAAGTACCGGCCTCGGTGGCGTAGTGATTAGGCCATCGGTCTACAGGCTGGTATGTACTGGGTTCGGATCCCAGTCGAGGCATGGGATTTTTAATGCAGATACCGACTCCGAACCCTGAGTGAGTGCTCCGCAAGGCTCAATAGGTAGGTGTAAACCACTTGCACCGACCAGTGATCCATAACTGGTTCAAAAAGGCCATGGTTTGTGTTATCCTGCTTGTGGGAAGCGCAAATAAAAGATCCCTTGCTGCTAATCGGAAAGAGTAACCCATGTAGTGGCGGCAGCGGGCTTCCTCTCAAAGTCTGTGTGGTCCTTAACCATATGTCTGACGCAATATAACCGTAAATAAAATGTGTTGAGAGCGTCGTTAAATAAAACATTTCTTTCTTTGTTTTAGACAAAGGTGTTTATTATATCAACAATGTTCCAGTGGATTTGATTTTCATTTGACATTACTATAAACATATTTATGTACAGGTAAGTAACATTTTTGCTGTCAGTTTCAAAGTATGGCCCTTCCGATCAAGTCAAACCTTAGGGTCAATTGCAGTATTACAATACTCAATTGTATATTTTATTGCGTTCCAGTCCGCGTTTTACCAACACCCACTGTCATCGACCTTGCCAGTCTTGGTGTAGGCCCCACTGTGTAATTTGGTCACTTGTAAAATAAATCATTGATACAACATGTTTCTGGCTTACAAGAACATAATTTAGCATACACGCCTTCACTAACACATACAATTAAATATTAATTGCATTGTACTTTATGTAAAATGCCTACTTACTTTTCAGTTGATCTTTTAAAAACACGGCTACACCAACTAGTATTCTTCCTGTCCTGCGCAGCAGCGCATTAACAAAATGGTGTTTGTAGCGGGTTTGTTCAGATGCCGTTCTGTACGTGTAGGTTATCGTCAACTCCCCTAATCGTTAAAGTTTATTTTGTGTCACAACACCACTAGAACACATTGAACACTTTTACACTATTATAAAGCAAATATAAAGCAAAATATATTAACAGTGGGCCCCCCGCTTGCTTCCTACGCTAGTGCGTTCCAGGGGCGTTGCCAGCTTTTCAGAACAGGGGTTGGGGACGAAAAATAACAGGCTGCTAGGAGACTCCGGGGGACGTGTACCCCCCCCCCCCCCCCCCCCCCCCCCCCCCCCCCCCGGAATAAAGTTTGTATTTCTAGCAGCCTAATGCTGCATTCTAGTGTATTTTTGGAAGGCAATCTAAAGAGATTTGAGATTTGACATTTTGGTTTGTTTGTTAAAAGCTGCCTCACATTAATTAACATAATTTCATTTAAACATACAACCACACCTACAGTTTTAATGAATTGTGTTTGACAGTAACACAGTTGTAATAGAAACATAACCTGTTTATAGTGCGTCCCACGGGGAACGCATTTTTCTATACTATGGAATTTTGCTACAAATTATTTATTTCTGAGCCGATTGTTTTCTAAATTACACACAAAAATAGTATATTTTTAGTATTTCCAAAACACTTGTATTGTTATTTTTTACGTCAAACCAAACTGAAATTATTTTAAAACAAAAAATAAAAAAACCCAAAGAAAACATTTTTCTTGGCGGATGGGACAGACAGTCCCATTCCCCACGTGCTATATTATGGTTTGTTTTGTTGGGTTTTTTTTAATTTATTAAAGGGACGCATGACCCGACCCCTCCCCTAAAACGCCACCAGCCAGTCTAGACTTTCTCTACACAATTTCCTGCACACGCGCCTGTTTGAGTGTAAATTTTGCTGTAATAACAACGAAATATATAATTTAATATAAAAACATCTACATAGTAACAGTACTTGTTTTATTTACATTAAAATATTTCTTTAAACATGTTTATGTTATTAGTCTTGCATGCCGATTATTCAAGAAGGTAGGTCATTATAAGCGTAAGTGGCAGGCAAAACAAAAAACCTAATATTTTTAAAAATAAAACCCTCGCAACAATTTTACCCCCCCCCCAGAACATCCCAGTAACAACAACGAATCTCCCCCCCCCCGCCCCCTCCATAAACAATAGCCTACAAAACAAGTCCCCACACCACACGCACAAACAAAACATAACCTAGATGAACACGCACCCCTTAATTAATTTTAAAACACGTTTTATCTATGTACATATTCCAGTGGCGTAGGAAGGTGCTAAGGGGGGGGGGGGGGGGGGCACACATACACAGGTATGTGTGTGTATATATATATATATATATATATATATATATATATAGCCAGAGTGTTTTTCGGTATCGTCAGTATCATATATTAGGAATAAAAATTGTATTATGTGACCCTCTGGCGAACATAATACATTATTCTGATGTTAAACAGTGGAGGTACATCAACACAAAAATTAATCCAGCTGATTGTGCCTCTCGTGGTCTTCCTATGAAGAAATTCCTGCAAAACAGTCTGTGGTTGAATGGACCAAGCTTCTTGTCTGAACCAGAATCTGAATGACCGACCCCTGTGTCAGGTCTGGATAATTTACCTGATGATGATTTAGAGGTGAAAGGAGTTTATACTAACATAATGCAGCAATCTACAAATGCAATGGATAAACTACTGACACATTACTCTGAATGGAACAAACTCAAAAGAGCTGTTGCCTGGTTGTTAATTGGAGTTAAAAACTTACAAAAACACATCACTGCACGAAGACAGTTGAAGAACGAAATTAACCAGCAGGAACATAACCCTCTGAAATGTAACCAGATATTTGAAGAACAGTACACACGAATTAAACAAAAGAGATTGATGGAAAGAAAGAAAGGTCTAACAACAGCCTATCTCGGCTTAGATGTTCTTCAAAGTGCTGAAAGGGCTTTGATACTCTACGTGCAGCGACAGCATTTCAAGGAAGAGATCAAGATCCTGGAAAAACAAAAGGATGCTTCGCATATTTTGAAAAGATATTCTCCATTAAGGAAACTGGATCCTTTCATTAGTGATGGTTTGATCCGTGTTGGAGGACGACTTCATAGAGCTAACAAAACATCCAATTGTACTACCCAAGGACTCTGCTATTACAGAACTCATATTACGGGATGTGCACCAATCAGTTGGTCACATGGGAAAAAACTTCATGCTTGCTAGTCTACGTCAGCAGTATTGGTTGCTCGGTGCATCAACTGCTATAAAGCGTATAATTTCAAAGTGTGTTACTTGTCGAAGATATCAGGCCCCCGTTGCTGAGCAACAAATGGCCAGCCTTCCTGTAGACCGTTTAAATGCCGCTGAACCCCCATTTTCCAGAGTTGGGATGGATTTCTTTGGACCATTTGAGGTAAAGCGAGGAAGAAGTACAGTAAAGAGATATGGTGTGTTGTTCACGTGTTTGGCTATTCGAGCAGTACATCTAGAGGTTGCTCATTCTCTTGATACAGACTCGTGCATCAATGCAATCAGAAGATTTGTGGCTAGACGTGGTATAGTTAAATCAATTCAGTCTGACAACGGAACCAATTTAGTGGGAGCAGAACGCGAAATGCGTGAAGAAATTAAAAAATGGAATATGCAAAACATAAATAGGGCCTTGCAACAAAGATCCATCTCATGGAGTTTCAATCCTCCCACAGCATCCCATTTTGGAGGTGTTTGGGAACGGCTTATTCGTGTTGTCAGAAAAATACTCTATTCGCTACTCCGAGAACAAAACGTATACCTTGATGACGAGTCTCTGCACACACTGTTTTGTGAAGTTGAAGCTGTGATCAATGGTCGCCCTATCACAGAAGGGCCCAACAGTCCTAATGATCTAGATGTATTGACACCAAATCACTTGTTATTGCTTAGAGCAGGAGAACATATTCCACCTGGCTTATTTCATAACAGTGACAACTATGCAAAAAGGAGATGGCGACAAGTACAATATTTGGCAGACATATTCTGGAAAAGGTGGATACGGGAATACTTACCTCTGCTGCAAAAGAGACAAAAATGGATGTACTCTAAGAGGAATTTGGCTGTAGGTGACATTGTACTGATTATAGATACAACCCCTAGAAATTCATGGGCACTTGGAAGAGTGCTTGAAGTCGTGAAGGACAAAAAGGGGCTTGTCAGAGTTGTGAAACTGAAAACAAAATCGTCTACACTGACTCGTCCAATTACAAAATTATGTCTCTTGGTAGAAAGCGACTAAGATAGTTTATTGCTAGTAAGCAGTTAAACAACAAAAAAAACACCAAAAAAACCCAACAACCTTAAAAGCAACAACAACAAACAAACAGTGAATCGATTGGCCTTGTAATAGTGATAATAGTGTAATTGTGTCTCTTGACTATCCACAATTAGAGGGCCGGTATGTTAAGGCCAAACATTACATTTACGTAATGTACATATTTGTTTGTTTATTTTGCATGCACGTCTTTGTTTACGTGTATGACGTCATGGTAATTTTGTTACGTCATTCTTTAGGCAACGTTAATTTCTGTCTTTCCAAAAGACGTTTGTTAATTCCAAAAGAATGTGGTACGCTGACAAATACGGTATGTATTACTATTTATAACTTAGTTTAAAATGTTTAAATAAAATATTGCTTAGTCTTATATTAAAGAAAAATAAGCCTATACACGTATATGTATATGTATTAAATGGTATATGTATTACATGGTATATGTATATAAATGTACATGTATATAAATGGTAGACGCATTGTATTACTTATATTATACTTATTATATATATATATATATATATATATATATATATATATATATATATGTATTATACACGTGCTAAGGGTATATTATTGTTTCATTTGATAGTTGCGACATGCGTGCACTGGATGTTTGTAATGTCATAGAAGTTATGTTGGCTCCAAACAAATACTATGTTTGTATAAATCAATAACAAGCTATTTATAGTATATTTTGTATATTTTGTATATTTCAGTCAATCTGTTGCTCTCGGCAAATAAAGTTTTCCGAATTAAAGGCTCAGCATTGATATTCACATGACGTCCCACAATATATATATATTTCTAGTGTGTTCAGTATACAACATGTTATTATAATAGGTAATATTTCATTACAACCGAGTACTGGACAAAAAAAAAAAAAAAAAAAAAAAGCATTGAAGAAATAGTGTGGTTGTGTCTTTTAAACAAGCATTTCTCAGTTTATTTATTTCACAACTCGTTAAGAGTTTGGCGTTCTATTTTGAAAAAGCGCCAACTGCCATATTTTTATTTAAAAAACCAAACAAATTACACTAGTCCTTTCATGTCTACATACATTAGTACATTCTATAGCACTCCAACTGATTGTGTTATAATTTGTGCGAGATACACAGAATAGAAGATAGTACATATATATTAAACTGGTATAGTGTATTATAATAATTACATTCAACATATTATACCAGTATTATTCACTTAAACAATTAAACAAACATTTTGGATGGGAACGTGAAACAAAAAGTATGGGCAAGTAAGAATGCAAAAGGGCAAGTGAGTTTTAAAATAGTTGTTTAATCCTTGCCAGTAATGAGCATCGGTTACCAGTGATCTACATTCCTTACCAGTGATCTGCATTCCTTACCAGTGATTTACATTTCTTACCAGTGATCAACATTCCTTACCAGTGATCACCATTCCTTACCAGTAATGGACAGCTGTGCCAATAACCAACAATCTTACGGAAAGTTAATAAATGACAGTAATATTCTTAATGGATTAGTGAAAGTATTAATAATCAATTATAAAAGTGACAATTGTCCGAGATACAGGTTCCAATGCAATAATCTAAATAGTAAAAATCAAGTACAATTGTTTCGAGGCTTCAAAGCTATCAATCGAACGGTGTTTTAATACTGTACTGTTTTGGTAAACAAATCCCGATCGAACAAGCTTAAACCGAAACTTATAACTGAGGAAAAAAATAGTTGACTTAAAAAAAAGATAGAGTGCCCCGTTGTATCGTGTTGTTGTTGTTGTTGTTGTAGGCTATATCTGGCTTACCTAGACAGATCCGTCCCCAGAATAGTTCCCTTTAAAAAGTTATTAAAGTCAAATTACAATGATATGAAAAACCAGAATAGGCAAGCGGGGCAACTCAATGCCAAAACTATGTTCACTGCCACCAACTGATGCTGCTTTCCAGGAAAATCTGAGAAGAGCACATCTACAAACTTTCTTGTGGAAGAATGCCTTGAAGGTTGAGCCTCAGAAGTTAGACCCGTTAGAGTATGGATGGGGCAAAGATGGGGATAAGCTCTGCCCAAATATAGTTCCTGTAGGAACACAAATGGTCCCTGAGTACATCAAAGAGATCATCAATTGTGGCTGCTCCAGTGACATGCCATGTGAAAGTAATCACTGTGGATGTAACAAAGCAGGAATGGCATGCTCAGTTTTCTGTGCCTGTCAGCAATAGGATGCAGCGTCAATATGTCACGACAGAATGAATATTCTATTACCTGACGGTGATGATGAAACAAGTGCAGAAGGGGAAGATAGTGATGATGACAATAACACAGATGATTGACGATGTTTGTTATAAGAAATATTTTAAAACCAATCACAGAAATATGTAAACTCTGGTTTAGTGACTTATGTGTAGGTACATGATATACAGATCATTTACGTAGCCAGATTTGATATCATCTTTGAATAGAAATTCGTACAGAAATCAATAAATATTGTGTATAGTTGATCAGTATTGTGTTCATGAGATCTTATAACAAAGCATTAGACTCCTTACTGTATCATTATTAGTCAGAGGGTCAGGAGCTGAACATGGAAAGTTGTTCCAAAGTTGTTGTTTTTCGAACAAAAACGTACCGAACTGATTCCTGGAAACATGAATGGTCACCAAAACAGGGTATATTCTCGTAGCCGCTTAACCATAGCAATGAGCACTATTAAAATGTCTTAATCATATTCTTTGACCCTCGAACCATATGTATAGAGCCCTCATACGTCAACTTTGCTTGCCTTGTTACAGAGATATTGCAGAAAAGGGATTTTTCAGTAATGGCGGTCGCTAATTTGCATATTTATGAAAATGCTCAATGGTGGTAGAATGCCATCACGCAGTTTCATAGAGAACAATACCTACATAACATGAAAACACCGAGAAAAAAAACTTTCCCGGTTCAGCTATTTTAAAAAATCGCAACCCCCCCCCCAAAAAAAATTTAAAAAAATAAAATAATAATAATAAAAAAAATAAAATTGCATTAGCCATCTGATTCCGTTCCGTTCCATTCCGTTCGGTTCATGTCCGTTCCGTTCCGGTCCGCGTTTTACCAAGAAAATGGTGTTTGTCGCGACTTTGTTCAGACGCCGTTCCATATGTTTATCGCCAATGTCTCAATTGGCTATGGTCGGCGACAGTCACATTTCGGACCTTTATTTTATATTTTACAAAAGGTACTTTTTATTTCTTTCATCTTTTAAAATAAACCCGACCTGTAAACAACGTTGTCTGCTTGTTATAGAAATATGACCGAAATTAAGGTTAGTAGACCAGTTTTTATTTTGGGTGTTGGTAAAACACGGACCGGAACGGAACGGAACAGAACGGAACGGAATCAGATAGCTAACGCACGTTGTTTTGATTTGTTTGTTGTTGTTTTTTTTGGGGGGGTTTTGGGGTTGTTTTTTTTGTTTGCGATTTTAAAAATAATTTACGAATACGATTTATGTACGTTTTCAGATGAAAGATAAAACATTCCATTTATACTACTGATACTAATTATACTGCTGATACTAATTATACTACTGATACTAATTATATTACTGATACTAATTATACTGCTGATACTAATTATACTGCTGATACTAATTATATTACTGATACTAATTATACTGCTGATACTAATTATACTGCTGATACTAATTATACTGCTGATACTAATTATACTGCTGATCCTAATTATATTACTGATACTAATTATACTACTGATACTAATTATACTGCTGATACTAATTATATTACTGATACTAATTATACTGCCACTTCTGCTGCTGCTGCTACTTGATTTTGCAAGTAAGGTTTTGATTGGTCGAATGAAAGGTCAACTGGACATGAGCTCCAACGGGCTGCTGTTAGATCCACATGTAATAGTGGAGCTGATTTTAAATAGATTGAACACTACTTGACACGGTGACTGTGGGGGAAATACAATTGCATACATTCATTGTTGAGATATTTTCTCTTCTGTTTACACTAAGCAGTGTCACATTTATAACCAATGGCAGGACGGCCGCTATTAACTGAGCTCCAGGAAGCTCGGGGCACTTCGAACTTTGACCCAGCCGGATGCTATTTGGTATAGTGCTACCTATAACATACTACCGGTAGGTATATATATATATATATAAACCCCACACAAACAACAAAAAGAACCCAACAAAATAAAACAAAACAACGGGAGGAGGGGATCTCGTACGACTCCCCCCAATTTTTGAGCCAGCATGATACTCTAAAACTGGCAAACATCGAACATTATTTTTGCTCATATCTCATATATCTATAAATTGGCTTCCAAAATACACTAGCATGCAGGATTTGTCTGCTATAAATACATTTTTTTTTCGGGGAGTGTGTGTGTGGGGGGGGGGGGGGGGGGGGGGGGGGGCGGGGCACCCTAGCAGTCGCGATCATTTTCGACCCCCCCCATCCCCCGCCTCTGAAAAGCTGGCAACGCCCCTGAAATGCCTTGAATATGCTATCCAATCCAATCCAATAAATCCGTCTATAGCCAATGTGTTCTAGTAGTGTTGTGACAATTAGGGGCGTGGACGATGTACACGTACGGAACGGCGTCTGAACAAGCCCGCTACAAACACCATTTGTGCATGCGCAGCTGCGCAGGACAGGAAGAATACTAGTTGGTGTAGCCGCGTTTTTAAAACGATCAACTGAGAAGTAAGTAGGCATATTATATAAAGTACAATGCAATTAATATTTAATGTTATGTGATAGTGAAGGCGTGTTTGCTAAATTATGTTCTCGTAAGCCAGAAACATTTTGTACCAATGAATTACAAGTGACCAAATACAGAATGGGGCTTACACCAAGACTGACAAGGTCGATGACTGGGTGTTGGTAAAACGCGGACTGGAAGGCAATACAATATACAGATGAGTATTGTAATTTCGAGACCCTAAGGTTTGACTTGATCGGAAGGACCATACTTTGAAATTGACAACAATAAAAATGCTACTTACCTGTACATAAAATATACTGAGAGTGAGAGGCATAAATAACGCAATGGGTATTTCGCTAATTTCTTATAGAAATACTATGTCATCAATATTAGTCATGCAGACAAATGACATATTGGTAACAACTGTAACTGAAAGAAGATATTATTTTATAAAATGTGGTTATAAACAAAGAACACAACTGGGGTTTTTTTAACAATAAAATAGCAATGTTTTAACATTACTTACCATGACACATTGCAAAAAAAGAGAGAATACACACACACACACACACACGTTTGCTTGTATAGGGAAACGACAGCAGGCAATGCACATGCAAAACTATGTTCATATGCATTGCTGTGTTGTTGTAATAAAGACACAAGTTATGCTTTTTGTTAACAACTCATTTCACTTACAATCCTCTTTCACTTACTGTTGTTACCAATATGTCAGTTGTCTGCATGCTCAATATATATGATTTGACATTTCTATAAGTTATTTATGTCTATCAGTATATGTTTATAGTAATGTGATCAAATCCACTGGAACATTGCTGATAAAATAAACACCGTTCCAAACACGCTCCCCCTAATGGCGTCCGGTTAGAGTATTGCAAAGTCGAGAGTAAACACAGTGTTACTTTATATGACGTCACATTCAATTAAGGTCACTTATAAAAAGTGTTTTGTTTCTGGAACATGGATTATATTTATTTTACATTTAAAACAATCCTCCTTTTTTAACCGACTGATGAAAAGGACGGTAAAATTGAACATAAAAAATAAACATCACAAGTCTGTTAGTACTCATTTAATTACGTTATCGTGGCTTACAGTCCCTCCCAATGTGTCACGTGACCGAAAGTTGCCATCTTTGCCATCCGACCTAAACCGTGTGTGTCTACTTGTGTATTGTTGATAATGCTGGGTTTCGTTTCCGGGGTGAAAACAGGCATTAGAGAAAACAGTTAAAAACTATTTAAACCTGTTTGTATCGCATTATTTCTGTAAAACGTGTTCATAACCTCTTGGTGTCTCACCTCATGTTTTTTTATTCACAAAACCAACGGTTGGGTTAAACGCAAGTGTGATAATGAATTTCATGAAAGTCGCCGAGTCTCGATTTTACAATACTCGGCCATACAATGTAGCTCAATAGAAAACTATCACAGACTTTCCGATAGGTGGTGCTCGTGCACTATACACACTAGGGTTTCGAACACGCCCATCCAGAGTCCGACCTCCGATAAGATCGGTGGCCTGACCCGGGATGAGGGGAGAATAGAGTTGAAAATGGGCAGAATTTTGAAAATAGCTATTAGTAAAAAAGTTAATAGAATTAAAAAAATAAAATTAAATAAAAAGTTACAAGCCAAAAATAAAAAGAATTGACAGCTCGGCCGAATATTTATATAATTTGGAGCATTTTAGATGGACAGTCCAAAAATAAATAAGAGAAAGAAGATTTAATAATATTAAAAAAAAGAGAGAATAATTTCGACATATAATTTGGAACTCGAGAGAGCAGAGCGACACGTCTTTCCTCATCGAAGGCATAGCTGGGAGTGTGTATTTTCGAGACACACTGATTGATGTATCCACTCTATTATTCCCGGCCTATTTATGAGCGTATAACGGCGAAAAATCAAAACACATAATAAAAATCTACGAAATGCTGCAGACAGTGGCACATCACGTAATAGCTATTAAATGAGTACATATTTGACTGATAATATATGACTGATATTGAGTGTTTGCAATGAAAAAAAGGTAAGGGGGCATTCTTTTAGTACGTACGCATTTTGGGGGGGGGGGGGTTGAACATTTAAGAGCCATTTTGCGTACGCTTGCGTACGGCGGGGTGGGGGGGGGGTGTTATTAGGGTAAAATAAAAAATATATATTTGCATTGGATGAATAACACTACCAATTTTCTCATTGATCTAGGCAGTCCTATTGTTTATCAATATTTTGTTGTCATGTGCCCCAAAAAGTTGTACCTACTGGTATTAATTTCCGACTTTTAGGTTTATAGTTCCGAGTTAGTTCCAGTTTTATAGTTTTGTGATTAAATCATTAAACATGATTTGAATTTTTTTTGTAATTAAAACAGAGCAGACGTTCCGGTTTATAATACATTTAGAAACATTTTATTCGTCGTCAAGCGTTGTTTAATACATTTGTACAATGAGCAGTATTCATTAATTATAGTATACCATGATGACATCGACGGTGGCATTGTCTACATTTACTGGTACTGACTGATGATCTTTTGCGTATGTACGCAAGGGGGGGGGGGGGGGGGGGGTATGGGCACTGGCGTACGCATGCGTAGGGGGGGGGGGGGGGAGGGGTGCAAAAAATCGGAAAATTGTGCGTACGTACTAAATGGATGACCCCTAACAACATTTATAGTCGCACGCCATAGTTTCAGCCCGCGAAAATTAATTATAATTTTGGTTAATCTACAAAACTGTAACACACTTAGATCACGTTTTTTATAAAATAAAGTGAAAAAGCTGGTTTTATATCGAATTTTGAAAGTTAGTATTCTGATTTCACCGGTAGATGTCGCTCGAAGCACAGAAATGCCTATGTCACGACACATTTCCCAGAGTGCACACAGACTTTGGGTGCGTTCCTTTCACCTATCCTGTTCCAACTGCTGTCCTGGACAGCGAAAGGAATGAGTTTGGGTGCTTCTGTTGAGGAAGTGGCTGCTGCAGCAATCATGATACTTGAATCGGAATAAGACGACAATGATAGTCCGTCACTGACCATGTTGACTATACTACAGTGTTTGAAATAATAAATTTTATATATAAACCGCAATTAGCCTACATTTGCTATTCGGCACCGGGTACTAGTGGCTAACCTATTGTTATTAGCAATTAGATGCACCGTTTATTATTGTTGGTAGTAGTAGTAGTAGTAGTAGTAGTAGTAGTAGTACAGTCTGTAGGAACCAGAGGTGGGGGGCACTTACACTCCCCAGGACGAAAATGTAAGTTTTTTGTCCTACTCTATTTAAATAAAGGTAACACTATAGTTGTTATGTAAATAGCTAGCTTTTTAATTCTATTTCTATCCTTCAGACATGTACTAAATTGGCTGTAAAATATCAATGTTTATAAAGAGGTAACCGTAGTTGTTATGTAAATAGCTAGCTTTTTAATTCAATTTTTACCCTTCAAATGAGTACTAAATTGGCTGTAATATATTAATGTTTATAAAGAGGTAACCGTAGTTGTTATGTAAATAGCTAGCTTTTTATTTTCTACCCTTCAAACATGTACTAAATTGGCTGTAATATATCAATGTTTATAAAGAGGTAGTTGTTACGTAAATAGCTAGCATTTTAATTCTATTTCTATCCTTAAAACATGTACTAAATTGGCTGTAATATATCAATGTTTATCAAGAGGTAGTTGTTATGTAAATAGCTAGCTTTTTAATTATATTCTTACCCTTCAAATGAGTACTAAATTGGCTGTAATATATCAATGTTTATCAAGAGGTAACCGTAGTTGTTATATAAATAACTTGCTTTTTAATTCTATTTTTACCCTTCAAACATGTACTAAATTGGCTGTAGGCCTAATGTAGCAAAGTTTCCCTCGTGAGCGTCAAGAACTGTTGCATCAGCCAAAACTGTTAGCAGTCACAAATTTCGGTAACTTATTCTGTTAAACTGTCAAAACATACAGGTTTTTATCTTTGCTAGTTGTGGATACTTATAAAAGTGCTAAAAATAATTTAAGGCAATTTACAAATGGTGTCCTCGACAACCAGTGCTAACGAATATAATTTTTGGAACATGAATATATATATATAACAATGTTCATGTCTCATTAGTTTCCTTGTAAACTAATGGTCATAATGGTAAAAAACAAAAAATTGGTTAAGATGCACTCATAATTTTAGTAAATATAACAACAAACTCTAAGAAAGATGTGTAGGGCCTATATTAAAACATATAAGGAATACAGCATTTCCTCTAATAAGCACCCAGGTGCTTATTCATTTCAAAATTGTTGCAGACCAGGCGCTTATTGGAGACCCGGTGTAAAAGGAACACAGGTCCGTAGGAACAATAGTCCTATCGGACCACCATAGCTTAGGAACCATAGTCCTACCCGGACTTTAATTCCTGGTTTATTTTAAAGTTGTTTTTATCCTAGGACTTGTATTCCTACCGGACTTAAATTCCTTCTATAGCAGTGACAGAAATACTAGTCCGGCAAATTAGATGTCCGCTTATTATACTCTGCAATTTGCACGAGCTACCAGAAAGACACGAGAAAAAAAAGGTGAGGTTTTCATAGCCTTCCCTCGTAGTGTGATGGACAAGTGTACCAGTTTCTTAAGATTATTTTGGGTTCAAACCTCCATGTCAAAAATATTTTTAAGTTGGAGTCGATTTTTGTAGTCGTCTTAAATTGTTGTTAGTATATTGAAGTAGGACGAATATCTTGCTTTTTTCAAAAGTATATAATGCAACTACATATATAAAGTAGGCTATATGTCCATGTGTTCAACACGAAGAAATATACCCCCCCCCCCCCCCCCCCAATATGTAGCCCAAAATTGTATAAACAAATATATATGAAAACTGGTAACTAAAAAAAACTTTACATTTGGTGAATAACAAAAGACAATTCCTATATACACCAACATAATGTTTAATAATATGTTTTGTAGGTTTATATTTTGAGGGTAAGCCACAATCTGATTAATTGTGATTTTCTTAATCTTTGTCCGATCGGACTTCCATTCCTCGGAATCCTAGTCTGTGGGACCTGTATCCCTAGGAATGTAAATCTGTGGGACGTGCATTCCGAGGAATGGAAGTCCGTGGGACTTTTATTCCTGGTACTCCTAGTCCACAGGACTTTCAATCCTAGTATTCCTAGTCCTCTGGAATTTATTTCCTGAAAATCCCTGAAATAAAACTTTAAAAACTGTACTTAGTTCTAGTAGTTAGTACATATAACTAGTACTATAATGACCAATTACTACAATATAAAATAACAGGAATAATAAGCATGAAAATTTGACTTTTATTGATGAACAGTTAAAAATAGCATCAAAACAATTAATTATCACCGACTGCCTTATGGCAGTTTTGACCATAAAAAAGCATAAGAGATGAAAGGGTCTGTATTATTATACCTGGCCGTTGGGAACACCATAAGCATTCGAGACTGGGTGGAGGTGGGGGTCGGGGGGTCACTCCCCGGGGGGGGGGGGGGGGGGGGGGCAATGGACACGTTCGGGCAAAATGAGCTGGCCTAAAATCTTCACCATGCATTTCCATAATTTTACTCACAATATTAGTTGTAATCCATGTAAAAATGCAGACTGATTTATTTGGAATCCTATTTAGCGTCTTGGTAGTAATGCGAATATAAATATACGTTGTGTTCCAGATTCTGACATTGTCGTTTCATTTGGCCAATAAAAATCAGCAAAAAGGGAGCCTGAATGCCTATTGCGACCAAAACTGTCAGGTGTAAAAGTGTCATGGTTAGTTAGTCTGTTTAAAAGGATCTTTGTAAATTGTGTGTGCATATGATTGACAGTCTGATAATTGTTCAGGGGTTACTGTTTTGTTTAGTAGCCCATTGAGTTGCTAAAACCTACTCTTAGTCATCGATATTTCTATTAATTGATAAACATTAATGAAAACCATTTCACTTTTTTTTTTTGTATCGATGGTATGGTTTGTTGGGACTAAGATATCATAGAGGCTAGAGTCTGATATGTCATATGCTAGACCAAATAATTTTTTGAAAATGAACAAAATTGACAAAACAGGCACATGTTCAGTAAGCTATGTAGGGGAGAGGTCTAGAAATTTGCTTTGAAGAGGGGTGTTTAGAACACGCCACCCCACCCCACATCCTATGTACACGCGCCTGCAACATTATTGACAAAAATGTACAAACTTAAAATTATATAATAACAAGATAATGTATATAACGCAAATATCACATATTTATAGGTAAATTATTATTATTATTATTATTATTATTATTATCAAATACCAGTATATAATATCTAACAGATAATTGTGTTGGTATATCATATGGGCAAGCTATACTTATTTGCGAGTACTAATATGCTTCGAATTATAGAAAATGTTTTTGAGTTACTTTTAAATGTTTAAATATTTATTACTTGGAACAATACGCAATGAATAAAGACCTTGGTTCTGCTCATGTAATAAGGTCAACAACATGTTTACAAACTCTTGCAAATGATATAAATGGAAAATATTGGAATAAATAGAAAACATTTAAATAGAGGCGCTAGTATCCTAAGTTAATTAAATAATCCAAAACGGAAACTGGTTTTCGTTTTGTTTACATTTATAATTTAATTTTTATGTGTACGACCGGACTTAAATTTTGATTGTCCAGGAATGCAAGTCCGGCCCAGACTTGATATCCTGGCAGCCAGACCAGTATTCCCAAGGAACATAAGTCCTAGGACTTGCATTCCTAGGTATATTAGACCTAGGACCTGAATTCCTAGGAGATTAAGTCTGGTCAGACAACTGTTCCTACGGACTTGCATTCCGTTTACACTAGCCTTTATTTTTGCTAACAAATTTTAGAAATTAAAGCTAAAAAACTACAAACTTACAATTTTATTTATTGTTTAACTTTGATTTCGATCTGTTACAAAACTTTAAACTTTTGCAAAACAGTCAACGAATTAATATTATTTGTCCACGTAAAGTGCTTAAATTATGCCAGGGAGTAATCAGTTTTCGGCTGTCTTACCAGGCGTTTATTGTGTTGTAAAGTCTTACTGACACGACGCTTATTGGAGGTCGTCGCTTATTTGAGTCCCGGCGCTTATTAGAGGAAATACAGTATACAATTTTGCCAAGTATATGTGAAGACACTTTTGCCAGAAAGTATTACAATCATGTGACTTCAATAGCCAGATAATAGTACAGCTGACGACATAAAACTAAAACAAATTGAAAATAAGTTTATTTCCAATTTACAGTGTTTCAAAATCAAGAAAAAAGAGGTATTAACAAATAATCCTCGTTTGTGAGTCAGTGGCGTAGCCAGTATTTTATAGGTGTGTGTGCAGGGGGGGGGGGGGGTCCACATCCTTTAGGAGTCGTGTTTTGGGTCGACGCGCAAATATAACAGGTGATGTGGAAGGAGGTGTGATCGGAGATGCGGTGGCTCCGTGTCCCCTCCTACTTAACCCAGTGTTATGAGTGTTAAGTTCAATCTTAATTTCTTTGCTTCATTGAACCTCATTTATTGGACGTCTGTGAATGTGACTATTAAAAACACAACACTTTAATAAATTTATCTATAAAAAACCTCAAACAAACAAAACAAAACAAACTTAAAAAAAAAAAATAATAATAATAAAACCCCACAAAGTATAGATACAAGTCCGTAGAAACCTGGGTGGCCGGATTAAACTATGGTTTGTGCCTGACGCCGCATGTTCAAACGATGTAAACATTTGGACAATGAGTATGCTACTTGGTCAAAGCTTGGATTAAAATATGGTTTGTGCCTAACACCGCATGTTCAAACGATGCAAACATTCGGACACAATGAGAATTCTACTTGGTCAAAGCTTGGATTAAAATATGGTTTGTGCCTAACAACGCATGTTCAAACGATGCAAACATTCGGACACAATAAGAATTCTACTTGGTCAAAGCTTGGATTAAAATATGGTTTGTGCCTAACACCGCATGTTCAAACGATGCAAACATTCGGACACAATGAGAATGCTACTTGGTCAAAGCTTGGATTAAACTATGGTTTGTGCCTAACGCCGCATGTTCAAACGATGCAAACATTCGGACACAATGAGTATGCTACTTGGTCAAAGCTTGGATTAAACTATGGTTTGTGCCTAACGCCGCATGTTCAAACGATGCAAACATTCGGACACAATGAGTATGCTACTTGGTCAAAGCTTGGATTAAACTATGGTTTGTGCCTAACACCGCTTGTTCAAACGATGCAAACATTCGGACACAATGAGTATGCTACTTGGTCAAAGCTTGGATTAAACTATGGTTTGTGCCTAACACCGCAATTTCAAACGATGGAAACATTCGGACACAATGAGAATGCTACTTGGTCAAAGCTTGGATTAAACTATGGTTTGTGCCTAACACCGCATGTTCAAACGATGCAAACATTCGGACACAATGAGAATGCTACATGGTCAAAGCTAAAACAACGGCGGAGCTATTTTTAACAAGTTACTACCTAGTGATTTTGTTTCACGTTTGCACGATTGGTTTCAAGGCATGCTCTGGGTGATCATAAAAATTCGCCAAAGTATAAAACAAGCAAAACATATAGCTATTTTCCAACAAAATATTAATTATTACACACATTTATTTTCGCGAAATTAAAATAAAATTTGCCAACTGTTCTTAAATTTCGAATTTGGCGAATTTGGCATGCAATTTATCATGCAATGTTACAGACCAAGTTTATTTTTCAAGGCGATTGACACATTGTTCATAGAGTTATGTCCCTTCAACTTAGGAGATATGGAAATGTGTTGAGCTTGGTAGGGAGACATGTATTGCTTTAGCAGTGTGTCAGATTGCTAATCTTAGTTTATTTTTTTTAATATATTCATCATTTAGCAATAGTTTTTGTTGTTTTGTTTTGTAAAAAAAAAGAAAAAAAATCCCCCCCCCCAAAAAAAACAACAAAAAAACAAAAAACACACAAAAACTGGGATATATCGTGTTTTGAACCCCCCCCCCCCCCAACAACCCCAAAAACAAACATTAATATAATTATATATATCAGAAAATAACCGGGTTATATTTGTAAACATCGGTGCACATGGTAGTAAGTTACATCCATACTAGTTATAATATCATAATTTTGCATTTATGAATCAAATGCAGTAAGCTAAAATAGAAGAAACTACGGTTACCTTTTCTTAATACCTGAACAAAATGGATATTTTGCATCTAAACTCTTCATATATAGTACACATACACGTGCTTATAAACGCATATAGCCCTATAATCATGGATCCTAAAGGTTTTAGTTGGTGTGTAACAAATTAGAAGTAGGTGCCATCTTGCTTATAGATAGTACAGCAACAAAGAGGGCTGGTTACCCATGTCATCAGTGCTTGAAGCTTTAAAACATATTATTATTTACAGGTATGGCTTTTTCACAAATCATCTTTGAAGTTATTCTGACCATCGCTCTTATTAGAGACAACTCTGTTGAAGGTAAATATTCAGAAACTTTGAGATACAGGTATTGGCGTTAGTGCCTTAGTTAATATTCAGAAATTCAGATTTAAATTTAATCTTTGAGATACACACATTGACAACGCCATAGGAGGGATATCTATCTATCTATCTATATATCTATATATATATATATATATATATATATATATATATATATATATATATATATATATATGCAATTTATAACATTCACGTAACAAGATGGTTGATAAACATATACAAAGACCAATACATAAAATTATATAGGAACATTACACTATAAATGCATTAGATACATGTACATATTTAAGAACATTGTTATACACATACCATAGGTTGGTGTTCATATAAATATAATCACGATATACACCGTATGTGGCCAAGTACCTATACGCAAATATGTTATCGTAATGATAATTATATGTTGCTTTTTTATTTGGTTAAGGACGTTTAGTCTGCTTCGCTTACGGTTCATTAATGTTTTTAATTTATAAGTACTTGGTCGTTTATAGTAAGAATGTATATACTGGACCCTTAAATTATGAAAAAAAATTACAAACAAAAAGATAATGAAAGTTATAGCCAATATCGTTTACGTTGCATGGTGTACAAAGTCTCTCTTATAAAGGCATGTTATTCCAACGACCAGGTTTAATGGTAAATAATGGTTAGACGTTTTAAATTGCATCATAACTGATCACAGTTTTTTCAGGAATATACTAAAATAATTTAAAACAAATCATGTTTCTTTATATTGCTCGCAACGTTTCCCTCTCTATGAATCTGATACGTTATTTCTCCATATTTGCAAATATTGATAATATTGCCTTTGTTTGATTTGTTGCGAGAGACAGTTTACTGATATGACAGATTGAACTATCAATACATTGCACATTCCTTATACCGTTGACACATCAAATTCAGTTCTGTCCAATGCGTGTCAATGCATATCAATGCGTACCGATCCGCATTAGGACTAGCCGTTGACACACTGCCGCCCAATGCAGATCATACATTCAACGGGTCTAGTTGTGGGACACTTGGAAGTTCCTTCTCCCGCTAAAAACATAACAACATAAGGTTGACGAGGCTCTGTCCAAATCGAGTGTGTTGATAACAGTTCCATCATTATGAACAACAGTAGCATTCGTCGTCACGTACAAGCATGTTTTATGTTATTGTGTAAAAACAATTAGTCATTTTTCACTTTTCACAACGCCGCCATTTTTCAAATGAAATATCACATGACTTGCACCATGTGATCTTAATGACCCGCACTAAAAAATATTCATCAGTGTACCGTTGACACACCGTTTTAAAGTTTGGTGTGTCAACGGTATTAATTATCCAAAATGTTTTTTTTTTTTTATAGCGATGATCCAATTATAGTTGATTCTGTTGGTAAGATGATCATTTAACATAGTTTTGTATAATAAGAAACATAGTTGTGATTCTTTTCCTGATATAAGCCATGCCCACTAGCATATCATTCGTCTATGTTTAGCAGCAGGTAAAATATGTCAAAAGAAGTGGATTTGTACAGTTAAATACTAATATATCATTATTCTCGTGCCCCCAAATTCCACAGACATATAATAAGATTGGAAGGACCACCGAGTCGGACATTTTAAGTTTGCATTCAGTTGATAGATGGTTTTCCTTTGATTTTGCTAGTACATTGTGCATAGCCTTAGTAGCGTGTTGTCTTAACCTATGCTTGGTAGTTCGGAAATTATTTAATTTACTAAAAGTAATTCTTAAATATTTGTATTCGTTAACATTTTCTAAAATAGTGTTTCCAATATTTAAAGTATGTCTATAGTCTTTAGCAGTTCCGTTAAAAATCAGTATTTTTGTTTTGTTACTATTAATTTTAAGTTTCCAATCATTGCAATACTGGTAAAACGTATTTAACGCCGTATCATTGCATATAACAAAGGATGTGCATAGCAATGTCTACCACTGTCTTAATTGGAATTCCTTCACATCCCTGGTTGTATAAATAATATTCTAAATCTGTCATATCAGTAACCTGTCTTACTCAGGCTACACTAATGATCCAAATTCAACATAAAATCAGAAGATAACATTTATTTAATTGGTTTATTGGTTCATTTTTGCAACATAAGTATCTACATTTACCATTTGTTTCATAAATTAATACTATTTGTTTTTCTATTGCCTTATCCATAGGCGTACGGGCACCCATTTTTGTAGGGAGGAGGGGAGGGGAGGGGAGCAGGCTTATTTTTGTCCGATTCTGGATTACAACGTTTATACATAGAATTACTGTCTAACCGCTATATAGGATTGAACAAGAACTGCCACACATGTGTACATGGATTGCAACTAAAACTTTGAGTAGAATGATGGAAATACATGGTGAAAAGTATTCATGTCAGGTAATTTTTCCCCGAATTTGAGGATTTTCTCCAGGACTTGGGGAACAGTTGACCCCCCCCCCCCCCCCTTGCCCCCATCCAGTACTGTTATGGCCTTAGCAGTTTGATGAGTTCGATTTTTCACTCGCCTAATCGTTCTGAGGTGTTGAAGTAAGGTCTGTTACTATGTGTAACTGATTATTAACTGCATCGCCTCTGAAGGAGTTTCAATTTCAAGGGATATATACATGGTTGTTAAAATTAACCAGTTGATCAAACATGGCTATGCTATAACTCAGATAGAGCATATAACTTTTACAGTCAAACCCAAAGTTCCAGTTGCTTAATATTTTAATTATTACACATTAATATTACATAATGTATATATTTTACAGGTGTAGCAAGTGCCACTCTTAACTGCACAACTGGTGGACACACTGGACAGGAAACAACACTAGCCTGTAAATTAACAGGAACCATTGTTAATGGAATGAGATGGCTGCGACCCAACAGTGGAACACCAGACATCTTGATGCAGTGTAACAGCATTAATGTTCGATGTATATGGGGTTCTCGTATTACTGGATACCGTTACAATGCTGATTCATCTACACAAACCATTATTGTAACCATAGAATCCTTCAACCCTAACACCGATGCTGGAGACTGGTTATGTAGTGATGGAGCACAATCCGTTGGCCAGTCTATATGTAACAAAACAGTCGCTTGTAAGTACAGTAAAGTACACTTGGAATGAACAGGCTCGGAACAAACTATTGCATAGAACGAACTGATCATAAAGTACCCCACTTACCGGTATACTATATATTATCAATAAGTTTTAATGTCTACGACAAAATATGTATAACTAATTAACTTTAAAAACACACAAAACGGGTAGTCCCACATTGTTAATTCCAGTGTTAAATTACTGTGTACAACCACACCGAACAAATCTGCGCTTGATTTGCTGTCGTCTGCTGGTCATTCATTTTTAAGGCTTATTTTCTTACAATTATTAAACATTTTCACCAACAATAATGTTTAAGCATGTAAGTATTTTAATAGAAACATGTATAGTCAGGGGGCCACATCGAGCTATCGTACAGACAAAAGAGTTTTACATTTTCCCATAAGATATACTTCTTTAAACACAAAATATCAGTAGTACTATCGTAGAGTTTATCCACTTCAAACATTTTCATTTTCCAGGACTTTTAAGCACTATTTTGGTTCATTTTCCAGGACTTTTTTTTTTTTTTTTTTACATTTTCCCAGGAGTCTGAATACATTACCAGGAAATTATTTGTTTGTTTAACGACACCCCAGTACTGTTTATTCAGTGGTTGTCATGTGGTCCGGGTCTGCATCTTTCCAACACATAAGGCTCGTATTTGAGTTCCTTTAAAAAACAAACCAAAAACAACGATTTCCAAGAGTGACAAATTCTTAAGTCCGAGCAGTGTTTTGGTGTTTTTGTTTTTCTTTGATTCCTGCATTAGAGCACCTGTGTTTTGTATGATTTGAGGAGAGATCTTAATGTTGACTGAATTTTACCATTAATTAGTATGTAAAATGAACCCATGAAAACCTTTAGCTAGTTAGTGTCTGAACACTAAGGGCTATAGTAACAATTTTTAAATCCAGTATTATTTGCCAATTGCTCTAAAATACATTGAAAATTTTTTGCTTTTGTCCTACTGTTTCCTTCTATTTTCCCTCTTTTTTCTATATTTTTTATCAAATCAGCTGACCGATTTTGTAATAAGTTTTGTTGCAGCTGTTGTAGTGATAGTTGGCTTAGATATAACAATCTCACGTTCTGTTTTGTCAGATGGTCCCGTTCCAGGCAGTATTAACTTCAATTCTACTGCAAGTGTTGAAGAAGGACAAGACCTGACTGTGGACTGCACTACTGACTGTAACCCGCCATGTGACTACTCCTGGACAATGGGTGATAATCAAATCACAACAAGTCCGCTGTTAAACCTGACCGACATCAGCAGGAATCAGGACGGGAATGTGTACAACTGTACAGCGACGAACATTGTTATACTTACATCTATAAGTAAAAACTTTACGCTGACAGTCACTTGTAAGTATTTTACTTTAATTCTTAACCTTTGAATAAAATTGAACTGATTTGTTCCTTAATGTTTTTAAATGGTATATATAGATATATATATATATATATATATATATTGATGACAGCTGGTAATTAGATTCTACATATAAGCTTGGAAAACCAAAATTGTGACATTGCTGTTTGTTTTATTCTGGAGAAAGTTTTTTTTCGTATCTGTTTAGTGTGTGTATGTGGGGGGGGGGGTGCTTTTTGTTTTATTAGCCGTTGGGCTTAGCCAGAAAAATTATTTACTAGCCCGACGGTGAACAAAACCTACCAAAATACGTCAGACTATCATATTCTAGAAGCCCTGATTTAAATATTATTGTACAATCTGTATGGTGCCAAATGTGCAACTATGTTTTGTTTCAAATGTTTACAGCTTTGTTCTTATAGAGCGTGTACTTTTTTAATTGCGATTTGTACATAATTAGCTCAAAAAGATACATTTTCACTTTGATATACAAATACTCTGAACATTATTACTCAAATTAATTAAATTAATTTTTGGTTAAAACATTTTCATTTCAAAGCCAATACAAATTCCAAACGTCTTCTTTTTTTTCCTCTTTCTTTTTTCTTTTTCTTTTTGCTAGAACTATTCGGGGCTCACCTTGAATCAAAAATACCTGTAGCCATAATTTAGCGAAATTGGATTTTTATTAGCCATAATAAAAATGTTTTAGCCAAAATTGTTTTGTGCAGTACTATAACAGAGTATTCCTATATTAATATGAAACTGCATCTCTTACAGAAGTAATATACAGGAGCTGATGTCACTTCTCATCCAAGCTGAAGTACCAACACATACTGTATAGTTTTGCCTGTACGTCGATCTCAGCTATAAGTCGAGTCCCTAATTTCTAGATGTGAAAATGTAATTGTTTTATCGACCCATATAAACCAAATTATAAATATTAAAAGTGTTAAAAGTATTTCTTATTTTTAGCAAATGAGAACATTATTTTACAAACTTTGGCTTTGTACATCGCGATATGCATATTCATTTTTCTAAGACCAGTCATTACATGTTCAATATCAATTATACTAAACTGTCTAACAGTCAAAATGTCTATTGTTTCTTCACATAAATAAAACACTATAGAGACCACTAAAACGAAAAAACTAGGCAGGGTTCGTACACGTCCTTAAATTCCTTGAAACTCCTTGTTTTCCAAAACTTGAAACTCTGATGACTGGATACATTTGTAGTCATCACTTTGCTTAACTGCAATAATCATGATTTGTAATGAATTTTAACATGCATTTTTCATTTGTTAAAATGACAGTATGTGTTGGTAGTCTGGGTATGCATCTGTCCAACACATACAATATATCTTTACTTGTAAGTCGGTCTCGGCTGTAAGTCGAGTCCCTAATTTCAAGATGCTATTTGAAAATGATTCCAGATGCATATGACTCGTATTCCCTGCACAGTTGATGCCTGCAATATGTGCAATGGGCATATGTACTAACTAGTGTATTATGTATTAATATATAAGTCACATTCCCCAAAGAGACAAGGTGGACATAACCCTACACAGTTGATGCCTGCAATATGTGCAATGGGCATATGTACTAACTAGTGTATTATGTATTAATATATAAGTCACATTCCCCAAAGAGACAAGGTGGACATAACCCTACACAGTTGATGCCTGCAATATGTGCAATGGGCATATGTACTAACTAGTGTATTATGTATTAATATGTAAGTCACATTCCCCAAAGAGACAAGGTGGACATAACCCTACACAGTTGATGCCTGCAATATGTACAATGGGCATATGCACTAACTAGTGTATTATGTATTAATATGTAAGTCACATTCCCCAAAGAGACAAGGTGGATATAACCCTTCTAAATATTAATGTCAGCTAATTATTATTTTAAACATGAAACTATCATTCAGCAGTAACCTACAAGTTGTACAACTGACTTAAATAATAAACTTGTATATGTAAATATGTATAATTAAGTGTGTAAATAACCATAATTATTCTAAATACTGACATCTACACTGGATTACATGAAAGCCAAAGCGGCCAACAATCACAGAATAATCACCAATGTCCCTATTTCAAAACTATTTTCTAAGATATTTCCTAAAATGCAAAATGACATGTTTTTATCATCAAAGATACACACATTGGTCCATAATGGTGACGAGTTGGTGATGTGAATATTGAGTGAAACGTTTTAGTTGAAATACACACGTACGTATTGCGGGCAAGTAATAATACAATATGTTCACGATAGTTTACCTAACAAAGGGGGATAATTTTGGCATATATAAATTTTATAGAAAAAAGGATACTTTTTAAAACTATATTTAATTAAAATTGGCTATGAACATGTTTTATGACCCAATATACAATATTCTAAATATCGACATATATGTACAATCCCCACCACAAACTATTCATATGTTCTAAAGAAAACAAAAACAACAACAAATTTCGCATTGATGCTATGAGGCAGTTTTGGGTACTGGCCTTGAAGGTCAAAATTATCTTGACTTTGATTAGAAAAAAACAAACAATTTGTTTTTGTAAGCTAAATACTACATAAGTTCCACAAAACTACATATGCCAATACATTATCAAGACGATTTGTTTCAGGTCATGTCAACCAGAATGCATCTACTAGTATGGAGATGGTGGTATTCTCTAAGTAAAAAAGAAAATGCTCCGAGCAAAGGGAGTTTTTATCCCACAGTGACAATCAAGCACTCCTTCTTTGTTCTCTAATAAAAGCGCAGCTGGTCGAAAGAAGACTGAGATAGCCAAAGGAATTAAAAAACTAAGAGTACTAGAAAGTTCATTCATGTCTTTATTTTGTTGCTGCAATTCTCAGACCTTCTTGCCTTTTAATTGGTGGAGTACTTTCCTGTTGCAATGGACATTCGAATCTTTTTGCCAACTTTAAGTTCAATTGGATCCCTCTCCCACCATTTCGGTTACTTCTTCAGCGGATCCATCAGATATGCATGTGTCGATTGATCTTGAGTGTAGGTATGGTATATATATAATCAAGGGTAAGGGCTCTTTCCACATCTGAGTGAGTGTCTTTTTTTTAGAATTCCTGATAATGTCTCTTTGGTAACGTGCCATATGGATGAAGCTGTTTTGCTTTGGCTTTTCCTTGGCTTTGATATTATTTCATGTATAGGTTGCTTTTTCAATCTTCAGAACTTGGAAGCTTGTATCAGTGTCCATGACTCTCTATCTTTAAGGAGGTGTAGTCCAGTCATTGTGTTTAGAGCTTATTTGGCCATTGATGCTATAATCTGCACCCCATGATGATGCTGACTTGGTTTCGTAATTAGCGTGCATACGTTTGCTCTGCTTGTACATTTGTCTATTTTCGATCTCTTCGGTCAAATGTTATTTGTAAGTAGGTAGGCTGTTTATCTCCAGGCAGTCTGTTCCCTTCAATCTGGATATTGGCTATCAGGTCTTCGTTGGCCAGGCTAAAGATTGTATATGTGGTTTTCTTTGGATTTAATTTGACCAACCATGTTCTTGCCCATTTCTCATTTTTTGGCAGAGCTTCTTATATTCTCGCATTTGCTGTTGTGATGTATTTATCCATATACCTGATTAGCAGGTCACATGCATACATTGCATCATGAATCCATTGTGGGATATCTCTTAGTATATCATTTATGAAAATGATAAAGATAATTGGGGAAAAGACTCCTCCTTGTGGTATAACTTGTTTCAAAGTTCTCTTTCTGCTTTGATGTCTTTGATTCTGGACGTGGGCCTTCCAATTTAGCATATACATCTGTACATGTGTCCCGATATTCAACACTGGTGCGTATTCAGCTTCAATGCATCTGTCCTAACTTTGTCAAAAGCTTTCTCTGAGTTCTAAGCTTTCCTATCCAGACAGGAACCAACAGTCTCGTTGTCACGGGGATTCTATAATACCCGTAACTGAATGAAACACGATTGTCCAAATATCTCTCCTAACACTATATCTATTAGATCTCTCTGTAACGGGCGGTTATACCCTAATGTGGCTCGTCTAGGTATGATCAGAGATAAGATCTTATATAAAGTATATATTATTATAGCACGTTTAGTTCACTAGAAAACACAACAAAAACACAATACACTTTGGAATCTGTATTAACCTACGCTGACAAATGTACTGCCGCAGTAGTTAATTAACAACAACAACTAATAACAACCCAGAACTGATCACTTAATTAGTTGATCTCTAGGTGTCTAGTTTACACAATATGCTAATCACTTCACCGTGACACAACACTCACACGTGTGATGATTGAGAAACGCTTCCAGGAGAATTTAATTAATAAAGGAATTACAACTCTATTCCTAACTGGTTAATTTTTAATTAACCCTTACTACTCGTTCAATAACGTGTGATAATTGAGAAACGCTTCCAGGAGAACTTAATTAATAAAGGAATTACAACTCTATTCCTAACTGGTTAATTTTTAATTAAACCTTAGTAATCGTTCAATAACGTGTGATAATTGAGAAACGCTGCCAGGGGAACTTAATTAATATAGGAATTACAACTCTATTCCTAACTGGTTAATTTTTAATTAACCCTTAACTACTCATTCAGTAACCTTGTAACACAAAATTAATACTGGTACCTACCACAATAAAGACAATAACCTACAGTTTACCTAGGTCCTCTAGGATGACTGGTTAAGCTTTTTTATAATTATTTAGGACAGTGAGCCTACAGATTACTGCGTCAGATGACCGGCAGCACCGTCTAAATAATATTGGTATAATACAGTATTAAAATATTTAAAGTCACATCAATCACATCAAGGTTATACACAGAGCAGAAATAAAATTATTTACCAGTCCGGATGGACAGCGATCCCCTGGAGCCTTCCTATGTTTCTCCCTGATATCTCTAAAATCCTAGCTATTTATTCAAAACTCTAAGAGGCAGCGAATATCGCCTGGGGGTACAAGGCGGTACCTCACGTATCATCTGATATTTCCACCTCTGCCAGAGTCGGTATCTTTCCTTAGATGACCAGACATTCTGTCGCCAGTCGCCAAAATCACTCTCGGAGGTATTACGTAACTACTGGTCACATGGCCTCCACAGCTGGACTAAGTGCATATTGGAATGCATGGTCGCGCGAAGTTATTACGTAACAAGTTGCCCATCTGGGCTAAGTGCATTTGGAACTGCACACGGTCCTCTAAAACAATTAATATCGCCACAGGCGAAAAGAAATTAAGAGCATGTACCGTCACACTCGTGTTGATCATGACTTGAAGAGAAACTGTTCAAGTTTCAGTTTGAACTACATTTAATGTCATTGTTCACAGTTATATAGCTTGTTTATAATTAGCCAATTTGGCTAAATGTTCAATAAATGTTTGGCAAATTTAAAATGTTTTAGCCAGAATACTATTATTTAATATGGGCTCATAATAGAAAATGAAAGTTAGAAATATTATTTTCCAGGCTTGAAAAACAACAACAACAAAGGATTATTTGGGTATGTCATAGAAAGTCAGTGCAAAGGAAACTGGTTGGACATTGTTTTTGGACAGAACAGGCCAAACTACCCAGGTTTCATGTTTTGCCACTGTCCTACTTTCCCCCACATTTTTGTTATATGTAATTAATAGCTTACTGTTACATAAGACGTAATATGCTTGTAAACCTAGTGTAAATAACAACTCAATTACTCGGAACAATGACTAAAGGCTGTGTACTGTGTCAAGCATTGCATTTATTATTGTATACACCTGGAAAAAAAGTATCGCAACACCCAAAACAATCAGGCCTCATATCAAAATTTCTAAATATTTTAAAAGTCTGTTTGTGGGGTCCACAATCATGACCCTTTTGCTACACCATATATTGAGATACGATCTGCACGTGCTACCGCATGCGGGTAGTGAAACGTGCATTACGAGTACCCCGCACTGGGCAAAACACGTGTTTCACGCTACCGTTCTTACTGTTAGAAAACTGAGAAGATTTTGTGAATTAATTGATGTTATTAGAATATGGGGCCTCCCCAACTGTCAGATGCTGTCAGATGGCAGGTTATCGGCATGCGGAATGTGGGTATGTCCCTGAGAGCCATCACAAGAAATGTTGGCCATCATGCATCCACCATCAGCCGATTGGTCCAGAAACATCAACAAACCAATGACGTTAAGGACCGTAATCGTTCCGGACGACCACGTGTGACAAGTCATAGGGAAGATACCGCCCTTCTGAGAATCACCAGGATTCATCCGTTCATGAGAAGTGGCGTGTTGAAACGAGAATGGCTGCCAAATCGTCGTCTTTCACACAGAATGGTGCGGAATCGACTCAAGGCAGCTGGGTATAGAGCCAGACGACCCGTCCGACGTCCGTTGTTAACCCGTGCTCACATTGCCGCACGGCTGGCCTGGTGTCAACAGCGACGTCCATGGAATTTAGCATCATGGCGAAGAATACACTGGTCGGACGAGAGTCGATTTCTGTTGTTCATGACTGACGGTAGAGCCCGTGTCTGGCGCCAGAGAGGTACAGCTTATGCCCAAAGGCACATCTTGCAGCAGGTTCCATTTGACAGAGGGTCCATAATGGTGTGGGGTTGCATGTTACACGATTGCAAACTCGACCTTGTAACTGTCAGGTAAAATCTAAACGGACAACGCTACCTCACAGACATCTTGGACACGGTTGTTGTGCCACACTTTGATAATCATCCTTTGAACACAAGGCCAATTTTCATGGATAACAATGCTAGGCCGCATCGTGCACGTGTCGTCACTGACTTCTTACACCAGGAGGCAGTCACAACGCTACCCTGGCCTGCCAGGAGTCCAGATTTAAACCCCATAGAGATGATCTGGGACATCATGGGTCGCAGGGTACGTGAGAGGGAGCCTCCAATACAGAATCTGGCGGAATTGGAACAGACTCTGCAACAGGAATGGAACAGAATACCTCAGCGTCATATGCAACGTCTCGTACAGTCGATGAGGAGGACGGTACGGGAAGTTATCGCCGTCGGAGGAGGTTACACCTGTTACTGAGGGTCTGGGAAGTCGATTTTGACGAGGGTTCTGGATTTTATTCTGACTGGAAGGGGTTCCACAGGATCTTGATAGAATGTTATGGTTTGTGTACTTGGGTCATTTGTTGAGGACTGGAGGGCAAAATATTGACAGTGACTGCACTTGCACCGGCCTCGGTGGCGTCGTGGCAGGCCATCGGTCTACAGGCTGGTAGGTACTGGGTTCGGATCCCAGTCGAGGCATGAGATTTTTAATCCAGATACCGACTCCAAACCCTGAGTGAGTGCTCCACAAGGCTCAATGGGTAGGTGTAAACCACTTGCACCGACCAGTGATCCATAACTGGTTCAACAAAGGCCATGGTTTGTGTAATCCTGCCTGTGGGAAGCGCAAATAAAATATCCTGTCACAATGACCATATTTTTGACGTCCAATAGCCGATGATACGATAAAAAAAAATCAATGTGCTCTAGTGGCGTCATTAAATAAAACAAACGTAACTGTTCTATTATAATTGGCTGCATCTACTTTATTACGTAACTGTATGCATCTACTTTATTACGTAACTGTATACATCTACTTTATTACGTAACTGTATACATCTACTTTATTACGTAACTGTATACATCTACTTTATTACGTAACTATACATCTACTTTATTACGTAACTGTATACATCTACTTTATTACGTAACTGTATACATCTACTTTATTACGTAACTGTATACATCTACTTTATTACGTAACTGTATACATCTACTTTATTACGTAACTGTATACATAGTTTGACGTATATTGGTAACCTAAATCAACATACTAGTAAATATCAGTGTGATATTTAGCTACCCTGCATTCATGAATAATAAAATTCAATTTTAGTTTCATCAATGAAAACATGCTCTATTGTATTTGCAATATTTGACTACAGCCATTCCAAAATGTAGATCAGAAACAGTGTTTACGATGTATGTGACCACTGACGTTTGTGTGTTATGTTACTTTCAGTCGCACTAAGACTTACCTAGCCATTAGTAGTGATCTTTTATTAATATCAGTTGTCCATTCTGCTTTTTTAGAAGAAAGAAAACAAAACCAACATTGTTTGGGATTTGACCGATTCGAAAGAAGTGGCCAGGTTCTTCATAACGATTACATCTTGGGTGACAAATTGAAAGTACACCGACTTTATAACAACGAAACTTCATTATTGTGACGATTACATCTTGGGTGACAAATTGAATGTACACCGACTTTATTACAACGAAACTTCATTATCGTGATGATTACATCTTGGGTGACAAATTGAATGTACACCGACTTTTATTACAACGAAACTTCATTATCGTGACGATTACGTCTTGGGTGACAAATTGAATGTACACCAACTTTATTACAACGAAACTTCATTATCGTGACGATTACATATTGGGTGACAAATTGAATGTACACCGACTTTATTACAACGAAACTTAATTATCGTAACGATTACATATTGGGTGACAAACTGAATGTACACCGACTTTATTACAACGAAACTTCATTATCGTCACGATTACATCTTGGGTGACAAATTGAATGTACACCGACTTTATTACAACGAAACTTCATTATCGTAACGATTACATCTTGGGTGACAAACTGAATGTACACCAACTTTATGTACACCAACTTTATTACAACGAAACTTCATTATCGTCACGATTACATCTTGGGTGACAAATTGAATGTACGCCGACTTTATTACAACGAAACTTCATTATCGTAACGATTACATCTTGGGTGACAAACTGAAAGTACACCAACTTTATTACAACGAAACTTCATTATCGTAACAATTACATCTCGGGTGACAAATTGAATGTGACTATAGTCCACAGAAAATGTATTCGATTAATAACAATATGTTGGAACTACGTTTAGTGACACGTCTGCTGTTTGGCTGAAGTCGGACCTGAGCTCCTTGTAAACATGACAGTGTGTATAAAAAATAAAATTGGACTAGAGTATGTTTATTCCCAGATGTCAGATTTTGTTTTCGCTACTTTGGCGATACGGGAAATGTTTTATTTGCCAGCTACATTCCGTTTAGTCTATGGCGAATTGGCGATCGGCTAACGTGAGTACGTGCAGATGAGGCAGCCAAACATACCAATTTAAAGTTTTAATTTATTAAATAACTGTTAATAACATTTCACAATACCATATAGTGGTAATTTCATGTACGTGTGTATCAGTGTTAACTGATATTCCAAACACCCACATATATTAAAAAGAAGAAGATTATATAGCCTAAAGTGTAGCACGGGTATGTGAAAAGTTCCAACTTATATAGATCAATGAAAAAAACCCACCCACAACTATCACAGTTAAAAGGCTAAAAGTATTACACTCTCACCCACAAATTAGTAATACAGTGAGAAATAAAATAGCAACCATATATATATATATATATATATATATATATATATATATATATATATATATATATATATATATATATAACTAACTATATATATATAACATATATATATATATATTGAACTTGAAAAATAATTTCTTTCAAGTCTTGTAATTTTAATTACATGTACGTACTGCTTCACAACATGTATCATCAGACACAATCTTTGTTCTGAACACTGGATATTGTAAACAGATACAGTGTCTGTCTGTCTAAATTATTAGTACTGTTGTGGGTATCATCATTGTTGGGGAATGATCATTGTACAACTAGTGAACCAGCAAAATGACAGTATATCTACAGTTGGCACTCACGACCTAGTCAGGACGTTCCTCTGATTTGTGCAGACGTTGGTGGTTTAGGTTGAATCTAATCGCTAAGTTAATTGATAGTGTTGTATATTTCTAGATGGTCCAGAGCGCATGTCTGCCTTAAGTACAGGTGCTATATCGTGCATTGTGATCGCTGTTGTACTGGCTCTTGCTGTTCCTACTGGCTGGATAGTCTACAAGAGGTAATCAAATCATCTATATATATATATATATATATATATATATATATATATATATATATATATGTGTGTATATATGTTACAGGAAATATGTATTATCAGGAAATATGTATAATTCCTGAACATTTCAGGAAATATGTGTAATGTCTGATTCACTCAGGAAATATGTGTAATTCCTGAAATTTCCAGTAATTATACATATTTCCTGAAATCTGATGGTGAAAATTATACATATTTCCTGAAATCGTTCTGATGAGAAAACCAATAGTATTTAAAGAGCAGTGTTTGATGTAAAGTAGCAATTTGTTAAAGAAAGAAAAGAAAATACTTCTTCATCTTGTGGGAGAAGGCTTCTTAATTACTTCAAACATACCTAAGGATTAGCATTGGCTAGTTAATTACTTCAAACATACCCAAAGATTAGCAGTGGCTAAGTAATTACTTCAAACATACCTAAGGATTAGCAGCGACAAATCCTGACATGGTTTTCTCATTATAATATCATATAATATCTTACATTTTTAGTGCAATCAAAGTATGTGATATTTTTCAGATCACATACTTTAAGAATTTGATAATTTTGCAAATTAGATGTAAATTAGTCGAGGTCTCGGCACTAGGTTTATTGACATTTAAGCAAACGTACTTGGGTGACACTCCATGATTGACGTATGCATTCATAGTCATCAAATAAAAACATTTCAATGGCAATTTAACACTGAAAGCTGAAAAACTGAAAACGAAAAACGTTAGGCATAACTTTATTTTGATGTAAGGACATTCAAAATGACGTTATTCGAGTTTGACGTCATTTCCATTCAACAATACACGGCGCCACATATTCTTACGTCATTTGAATATCTAGTAATGGCGGACTGGAATTAAAGTTGCGTGTACAGTTTACAAAAACACGTTGGGTATTAAGCTTGAGCTCATATGATAAAGAGATTATTACCCTTGTGTATTTCGGTATCGTCAATATATATTAGGAATAAAAATAATGTATTATGCTCGCCAGAGGCTCGCATATATATATATATATATATATATATATATATATATATATATATATATATATATATATATATATATATATATATATATATATATATATATATATATCTATATACATATATACATATCAGAGTGTATTTCTGTATCGTCAACATTATATATTAGGAATAAAAATTGTATTATACGATCTTCTGGTGAGCATAATACATTATTTGTATTCCTAATCAGGGGGTAAAACGGGTATGGCACCATACCCAAATTTTAAAATTGTAAGTTAACTTTTTATCAAAATTAATTACTCTTATCATTACTGTATGATTTTTCTTAATCCTAACCCTAACCTTAACCCATTTTCATTCTGGGGGATGCCCCCCCATACCCCCTGTTGACTGTGGTTGCACTGAATTCCATACCCAATAATTTCTTTCTGGCAGAAACACTGCTAATATATGATATTGACAATATCGAAACACCTATTGCCTTGACCTCGATTAATTTACATCTAATTTGTAAAGTTATCAAATTCTCAAACTATGTGATCTGAAAAATACCACATGCAAAACCATTGCACTGAAAATGTAAGATGTTATTCTTGCTTGGTAGCGCTGTTTATAAGGAACACAATAATGAATGTTTACCAGTTATATCAAATAGTGGAATGAGTTTAACTTCAGATAGGCAATTGATTTTAGTGTTGATTATTACAGATGTTTAAACACATAAAGTGACAGTTGGCAGGATTCGAACCCACTGACATTTGACAGCCGCAACCATAACCACTTGGCCAACCAGCCAGGTATTAGGAAACAAATGGGGGCCCGATTAGCCATTGTTAAGAAAGAGGCTGGAACATGGATAATTTTGTTATAACACTAAATAAATATTAATATGTTACGTGATGTAACATTAGAAGTAAATCATAGACTACATTTATTTACAGGAAAATAAAGAAGAAAGCTGAAGATGTGCAGAATGAACAAAATAACTAAAGAAGAACAAAATCAAGCTGGCAAAAACGGAAGAGAAAATTACGTTAACGCTAGAACTCGCAGAGTTTTTTTTATGTTTTATTTTATTTTATTTTATTTTATTTTTTAAATTTCTGGGTATGAAACTGTTTCAGGAAACAAGCCTAGATTGAATTAATATGGATTTACATGGGGTTTTCCCTATAGTTCTCTTTGTTTTTGTTTTGTTACATTTGAGTGTTCCAGTATCTTATATTTTGCCGATTCCTGTAGCTCAGATTAGAATAAAGTTGCGTTACCACAGTTAGAAGTGTAGTATTTCACTAATTTTATATTTTATTTTGAAAAATAACTATGGGTCGTTTGCATCAAACGGTAAACGACGAAAACTGTATAATGAATAATGTTACAATTCGTATAATAACATTATTAGCTTTAAATCCATAGCAACTGTCATAAAGTATTCACACACACACACACACACACACACACACACACACACACACACACACACACACACACACACTCACACACACACTAATGATAATAACTAAATACATTGTGTGTAAATTAAAAAAAATTGCTTACAGATGATCAACTCTGTAGACTAAATGCTGGTAAGCAGTTTCATTTGAAATCTTATACAATTATTAAATCTATATGCGAACACTAAAGGCAGACATGCACATGCAATTGCTTTACCTTAACTGTTTCATAACATTTTTGTATTCTTAATATATAATATTGCCGATACCGAATTACACAAGGGTAATACTATCTTTATCATATAATATCAGACTTAATACAACGTGTTTTTTTGTTAACTTTAATTCCAGTTAGCCATTACTACATATTCAAATGACGTAAGATTATGTGACGCAGTCATTTTGAATGGAAATGACGTCTAACCCGAATGACGTGATTTTGAATATCATTACATAAAAATAAACTATCGTTTAACTTTTTTAGTTTTTTTTAACGCTGGACCGCTTTCAGTTTAAAATTACCATTGAAATGTTTTTATTTAATGACTATGAATGCATACGTCAATTATGGCGTCTCACCGTAGTACGTGTTCTTAAATCTCATTAAACGTAGGTCGATAATTTGCAAAGTTATTACATTCTGAAGGTATGTGATCTGAACAAATATGACATACTATGATTACACTGGACATGATAGCTATATTGTATTATAGAGTTACGGTCAGTTCATAAGTTCCCCATTTATGTAATCGGGCTATATAAATTAACCAGTCCCACGCATAATATGTACATACATAACTATGGCATGTCGAAATTGTAAAGTTCTTCCATGACATTCCGTTTAAACATCGCGATCAGTACGGTACAATGAATTTGTATAACACATCTTAAGTAATCAAAGTATCTACAACTTTTGCAAGTTCACTTTATGCAATTAGATACATCCGACAGAGACAGACGAGAAGCACAAAGACAGCAAACTTGTCATAAACACCCACTTAACACAGTATTGGTCACACGTCTGTCTGTGGTCTTCAAAGTCTAGTAAACTATTTTGTTATATTACTAAACAATTTTGATTGAAGTATTACGGCATATTGCAGAAAGTATAATGGAAAAGTTTATAAAATAACATTGTGTGGGAGATGTCATTGTGCAACATTGCATTTGTAGCATGGTTTACGAGTTTTAATGGGGGGTTTTGTGTTGCAGTATTTTATTTTATTTTATTTTATTGTCTTTTCTTTTCTTTATTTTTATATTTAAATTATTTCTAAAAAAAAATTAATTATTATTTAATGATTTAAATTAGCAGGTTTCCTCTCTGAGACAATATGTCAAAATTACCACATGGTTTAAATCTAGCGTGTTTCCTCTCTAAGGCAATAATTACCACATGGCTTAAATCTAGTACAATATGTCAAAATTACCACATGAAATTAAATCTAGTGGGTTTCCTCTCTAAGACAATATGTCAAAATTACCACATGATTTAAATCTAGCGTAGTGTTTCTGCCAGAAATTTTTGGGTATGGCGCTATGGAACTGAATGCATCCACAGTCAACAGTCTGACATACCATTGTTGATGATTCATTATTAATCAATGTGATCTAATGATGTTAAAAAACAACATAAAAACCCCCACCAAAAAACCCCAACGGTTTTCTTCATTATTCTTCCCCCTCTCCCAATTATTATAATTATGTTTTACCACTGACGTGTGGTTTTGGAGGGTGGGTAGGACCAGTATTGATCTTATGTTAAAATTAATTCAACCAAATCAGACGTAAATATGTCGTACATTTTACTTACGTCCGTCACAATATTTACTTTTTTAAAATTTTGAATAAGTAGTGATGCTTTTCCCTGATGTTCAGACTGTATGTAGAAACAGAAATTAATTACCTGACTACTAGCGATTCACAGAATGTTGACAATGTGTTGATGGAACTGGCGTTTCGCCAATTCTCCACGTACGTCCGTCACACGCCTTGGGAGTACCATTCCACAATTTCTTTCAAAACAAATACATTTTAAGTGACATAATTTAAAACGCTAAGTAATGGACAAATGAAGCCATTATTGACTTTACCGGTTTCTACTTACATTGCTCACTGTTTGCTAGTCCAATGTGTACGTCCAACACAAAAGAACTGCACTTATTTAAACAGAGCATGCATTCAAGTTTTAAAACTATATACGCATGGTTACATGCCAAAATGTGACATATATTCTGCATGCGTACTAAAACTTACGAATTCCATTACGAATATCCATTGCTTTCTTACTGTATATAGCTAGATTGTGTATTGTTACCTGTTCTTTAGATGCACTTTAGATAGTTTACGTGTTTTATTGTTACACTTCACAAAGTCCGGGAGCCAAGGGTTTATTTTATTTTTTAAAATGTCATTTCATCACACTTGTTAGAAATCTTTTTATGCGTGTTTTGATATCCCATTAAGTGCAGAAAGTTAACAAACAACACAACTCCCTCCCCTCCCACACTTACACACATCAAATCATCATAAACCAATAAAGGGAAACAAATCCGCAAACACAGGTTCCTCCACACACACACCTCACCCCAATCCCCGTCCCACCCAGAATCGGTCTATGGCTCCAGAATTAGCTCCAGTATTTTACCTGTCATTGTTCATTAAATAATGTATATATATTTGGTGTAGAATCTTAAAATAGTTTTCAAACTATATATGAATGGTTGCATACCACTAATTAGATACGTTCAGCATTCGCAATAAAATTGAAGAATTTTTAGGATAAAAATTTGCACAAGTAAAATTAATGTGTTGGTTTTTTGTGTTTTTTTGTATGGACACTACAAGAAATGGAGAAAATTCTACATTATTGAATCTTTGGACATAACCTTGTTAAAAAGGTTTAATATCTGGAATTTACCAAATATTGCAAAAGCTCCCCACCCCAGCATAAGAAATTATTTTCGTATAAATACTTCCCAAATAAATTGAGAAAAAATGTCAATTTTGAATATTTGGGTGTAGCCTTGGGGGGAAAAAACAACACTATTTGACGTAGATTGTACTCCCATTGAATAAGTTCATTACATATATCAATTGCTTACTTAATGTATATAGATAGATTTTGTATTGTTAGGTATTCTTTAGACGAATTTAGGTGGTTTACGTGTTTTGTTTGTTTTATTGTTACACTTTGTGAGTTTATTCCGGGAGCCAAGGGTTCATTTTATTAGATTTTATTTCTTAATTCTTCCTACTTGAATATCCTTTTTATACTGTTTTACATATCCCATTAAGTGCAAAACAAAAGTGCTATGTTGGTATGACCAGGAAGGGACTAATATTCATAAAATCGACTGAACAGTACCTACCTAATGAATGGACATTGGCACAAGCAAAACTGATGTTTTTAGTATGAGTGTTTTGTAAGAAATGGAGAAAAATCTACACTTTTCAATATTTGGGTGTAACCTTGTTAAAAAGGGTTAATATCTGGAATTGCCCAAAGGGCTACAAACGTCCCCCACTCCCCCCCCCCCAAAAAAAAAAAAAAAAAAAAAAAAAATAATAATAATAATAAATATAAATATAAATAGTTTAATAAGCAGCAAAGAACACAATGTGCGGTAAATGTAGGTTTCCCCCACAATCGACCTATGGCTTCCTGACTAGCTCTAGGATTTTACCTTTTATTGTTCCTTTGATAAACTAAACTAAATAGTGTGTGTATGTTTTGTGTAGATATTGTAGTAGACAAGATTAGATTAGATTAAACTAGTTTATGATTATTTTTGTTACACATTGTGTTAAAATGTTTTACCATATTTGCTCTTTAAAACATTTCAACTTAATCGACTGTGTCCAACTCACGAAACATGTCCAATGACTAAATTGCTTATTAAATGCACTTTCTTGTTTAGAATATCAGGTTTTGTACATTCAGTGGGTTTTTGGTCTTCCTAATCTTTATCTCTCAAAAAAGTACGTACAAGGTAAATACATACCGGGTATTCGGGAATAAAATGAAGATGGTCTATTACAAACCTTAGCACAATCAAATACAGTTAATTTCGAAAATGAATTTTATTTAATGTGTCATTTAGTTGTAAACATTATTAACAATGACAAACAAAAAAACAAAACTAGCAACAATGTGCCCCCACTTTGTAGCAGCAAATGCGATGGTTTAAAAAGTTCCATTGCCATTTATGTTAGCTCCGCTATGACGTCCACAAGTTTTCTCTATCCGATTTGTCCGGCGTCCGTCAGAATTTACAAATTCTATCTTCTTCGTGTGTTCACAGCTACAATGACGATCTGGTTCAGTCTGCCCAAAGTAGTAGAGAGATATTTCAGAAATATTCAACTTTTCTTCGTTTTAAAACTATAATACTGAAACTTTCAAACTCTATATTTTCCCAGAGTTTTGAATTGATGTCTGAAACTTGATATGTCAGACAATGATTGTTTTTACAAACTAGTTGAGACATAGTTTGAATTGATATGTCTGAAACTTGATATGTCTGACAATGATTGTCTTTACAAACTAGTGGAGACATAGTTTGAATTGATATGTCTGAAACTTGATATGTCTGACAATGATTGTCTTTACAAACTAGTGGAGACATAGTTGAATTGATATGTCTGAAACTTGATATGTCTGACAATGATTGCCTTTACAAACTAGTGGAGATATAGTTCGAATTGATAATTTTTAAATACATTTTAAAACATGATGTTCAGATTTGAAAGTCTATTTCCCCCCATAGTTTTTATTAGGTATTCCTGAAACTTGGTACAAGGATGATCTGGGGTAGCCTCCACAAACGCGTAGAGAGACATTTAAGAACTATATGTATTGATTGATTGATTGATTGATTAATTGATTAATATAAAAACATGTTTTCGAAAGTCTGCCTTAATCTTGACTTTTGAGCGGATAGTTGTAAAACTTGATACTACAATTCTCTACAAACTACAGAGATACATTTTGGAAGTTTAGAATTCTAACAATGAAAAGTGTCTCTGAATTATCTACAAGCGACGAAATTAAAAATTAAATAGCTGAGCTTTGTAGACTGACATACCTCTTGTAATTCAATTTAATGTTTCTACCAGAAAGAAAGTTATGGCATGGCACCATGGAACTGAATGTATCTACAGTCAACAGGGGGGTATGAGGGCCTCCCCAAGAAAGAAAATGGGTTAAGTTTAGTGTTAGAGTTAGGAAAATAATACATTAATGATAAAGAGTAATTCATTTTATCACAATGTTAACTTAAAACAAAAAATCCACAAGACATTTTACCCTCTGACAGAATCGTGTGTGTGTGTGTGTGTGTGTATGAGACACGATTGCAGTGATATCGGTACAGTTGTTTTTCACTGACACCACTGTTTCTGTTTAACTAGCTGTTAACTGACAGACTTCAGTGATATCGGTGTAAACACATTTTTCACTGACACCACTGTTTCTGTTTAACTAGCTGTTAAGCTGACAGACTTCAGTGATATCGTGTGTTTTTCACTGACACCACTGTTTCTGTTTAACTAGCTGTTAACTGACAGACTGCAGTGATATCGGTGTTTTTTCACTGACACCACTGTTTCTGTTTAACTAGCTGTTAACTGACAGACTGTTTAACAGTGATATCGGTGTTTTTTCACTGACACCACTGTTTCTGTTTAACTAGCTGTTTAACTGATATCGGTGTTTTTTCACTGACACCACTGTTTCTGTTTAACTAGCTGTTAACTGACAGACTCAGTGATATCGGTGTTTTTTCACTGACACCACTGTTTCTGTTTAACTAGCTGTTAACTGACAGACTGCAGTGATATCGGTGTTTTTTCACTGACACCACTGTTTCTGTTTAACTAGCTGTTAACTGACAGACTGCAGTGATATCGGTTATCGGTGTTTTTTCACTGACACCACTGTTTCTGTTTAACTAGCTGCTAACTGACAGACTTCAGTGATATCGGTGGTTTTTCACTGACACCACTGTTTCTGTTTAACTAGCTGTTAACTGACATACTTCAGTGATATCGGTGTTTTTTCACTGACACCACTGTTTCTGTTTAACTAGCTGTTAACTGACAGACTTCAGTGATATCGGTGTTTTTTCACTGACACCACTGTTTCTGTTTAACTAGCTGTTAAATGACATACTTCAGTGATATCGGTGTTTTTTCACTGACACCACTGTTTCTGTTTAACTAGCTGCTAACTGACAGACTTCAGTGATATCGGTGGTTTTTCACTGACACCACTGTTTCTGTTTAACTAGCTGTTAACTGACAGACTTCAGTGATATAAAAGGTCTTTATTTCTCTTTTTTTCACTGACACCACTGTTTCTGTTTAACTAGCTGTTAATTTATGACATGACTTCAGTGATATCGGTGTTTTTCACTGACACCACTGTTTCTGTTTAACTAGCTGTTTTTTCACTAACTGACAGACTGCAGTGATATCGGTGGTTTTTCACTTTTAACTAGCACTGACACCACAGTGATATCGGTGTTTTGTTTCTGTTTAACTAGCTGTTAACTGACAGACTTCAGTGATATCGGTGTTTTTTCACTGACACCACTGTTTCTGTTTAACTAGCTGTTAACTGACAGACTGCAGTGATATCGGTGTTTTTTCACTGACACCACTGTTTCTGTTTAACTAGCTGTTAACTGACAGACTTCAGTGATATCGGTGTTTTTCACTGACACCACTGTTTCTGTTTAACTAGCTGTTAACTGACAGACTGCAGTGATATCGGTGGTTTTTCACTGACACCACTGTTTCTGTTTAACTAGCTGTTAACTGACAGACTGCAGTGATATCGGTGTTTTCTCACTGACACCACTGTTTCTGTTTAACTAGCTGTTAACTGACATACTTCAGTGATATCGGTGTTTTTTCACTGACACCACTGTTTCTGTTTAACTAGCTGTTAACTGACAGACTTCAGTGATATCGGTGGTTTTTCACTGACACCACTGTTTCTGTTTAACTAGCTGTTAACTGACAGACCAGTGATATCGGTGTTTTTTCACTGACACCACTGTTTCTGTTTAACTAGCTGTTAACTGACAGACCAGTGATATCGGTGTTTTTTCACTGACACCACTGTTTCTGTTTAACTAGATGTTAACTGACAGACTTCAGTGATATCGGTGTTTTTTCACTGACACCACTGTTTCTGTTTAACTAGCTGTTAAATGACATACTTCAGTGATATCGGTGTTTTTTCACTGACACCACTGTTTCTGTTTAACTAGCTGTTAACTGACAGACTTCAGTGATATCGGTGTTTTTTCACTGACACCACTGTTTCTGTTTAAACCCGCGCTTGCGGTGGGTCCTACCGACAATAATATGGGCGGAGCTTCAAGCCAGAGATAATGATCACGTGATCTAAGTCTAGCGACAAGGTCACAGTCTATGAGTTATAATTAAACAAATACACGTGGCCTCAGAGAAAGAAAGCTGTACTCACGCAACGTTAGACACCTGTAAAGGCATTATTATTAAATGTATTTTGCAAATAACACGTTTGCTACCTTGCAAATGAGGGGCAAAAATACTATTATTCCACGTGCGCCTTGTTGCTCATGGTTGTCATGTGACATAAACAAGCTACGTCACATGTCCATATACGACTATTCAATTCTACGCTTCGGAGTTATAAGTTCCAGTTTACCTCTAATTACAATAGCTTTGTATAGAAATTAAAAGCATTCTTTATTTCTCTTACATTTATCTACAAGCGGATCAAATTTGGAGTTATAATATGTTCTAATTGTTCCATAAATATTAAAAATGTACCCCCAATAAAGCTGTGTCTTCAAACTGTCAAACTTTCAAACATTTTGGATTTAAGCTCCGCCCACTCCTATTTATATCGACGGCGCCGGTTTAACTAGCTGTTAAATGACAGACTGCAGTGATATCGGTGGTTTTTCACTGACACCACTGTTTCTGTTTAACTAGCTGTTAAATGACAGACTGCAGTGATATCGGTGGTTTTTCACTGACACCACTGTTTCTGTTTAACTAGCTGTTAACTGACAGACCAGTGATATCGGTGTTTTTTCACTGACACCACTGTTTCTGTTTAACTAGCTGTTAACTGACAGACTTCAGTGATATCGGTGTTTTTTGACTGACACCACTGTTTCTGTTTAACTAGCTGTTAACTGACAGACTGCAGTGATATCGGTGTTTTTTCACTGACACCACTGTTTCTGTTTAACTAGCTGTTAACTGACAGACTGCAGTGATATCGGTGTTTTTCACTGACACCACTGACTACCACTGACATACTTCTGATATTGTTTTTTCACTGACACCACTGTTTCTGTTTAACTAGCTGTTAACTGACAGACTGCAGTGATATCGGTGTTTTTTCACTGACACCACTGTTTCTGTTTAACTAGCTGTTAACTGACATACTTCAGTGATATCGGTGTTTTTTCACTGACACCACTGTTTCTGTTTAACTAGCTGTTAACTGACAGACTTCAGTGATATCGGTGTTTTTTCACTGACACCACTGTTTCTGTTTAACTAGCTGTTAACTGACAGACTTCAGTGATATCGGTGTTTTTTCACTGACACCACTGTTTCTGTTTAACTAGCTGTTAACTGACAGACTTCAGTGATACTCACTGACACCAGTGATATCAGTGATATCGGTGTTTTTTCACTGACACCACTGTTTCTGTTTAACTAGCTGTTAACTGACAGACCAGTGATATCGGTGTTTTTTCACTGACACCACTGTTTCTGTTTAACTAGCTGTTAACAGACTGACTTCAGTGATATCGGTGTTTTTTCACTGACACCACTGTTTCTGTTTAACTAGCTGTTAAATGACATACTTCAGTGATATCGGTGTTTTTTCACTGACACCACTGTTTCTGTTTAACTAGCTGTTAACTGACAGACTTCAGTGATATCGGTGTTTTTTCACTGACACCACTGTTTCTGTTTAAACCCGCTGCTGTTTTGCGGTGGGTCCTTCGACAATAATATGGGCGGAGCTTCAAGCACTGAGAGATAATGATCACGTGATCTAAGTCTAGCGACAAGGTCACAGTCTATGAGTTATAATTAAACAAATACACGTGGCCTCAGAGAAAGAAAGCTGTACTCACGCAACGTTAGACACCTGTAAAAGGCATTATTATTAAATGTATTTTGCAAATGCTACACCACTGTTTGCTACCTTGCAAATGAGGGGCAAAAACTATTATTCCACGTGCGCCTTGTTGCTCATGGTTGTCATGTGACATAAACAAGCTACGTCACATGTCCATATACGACTATTCAATTCTACGCTTCGGAGTTATAAGTTCCAGTTTACCTCTAATTACAATAGCTTTGTATGACAGAAGTGAAAGCATTCTTTATTTCTCTTACATTTATCTACAAGCGGATCAAATTTGGAGTTATAATATGTTCTAATTGTTCCATAAATATTAAAAATGTACCCCCAATAAAGCTGTGTCTTCAAACTGTCAAACTTTCAAACATTTTGGATTTAAGCTCCGCCCACTCCTATTGCATATATCGGCGGTTTTTTGACACCACTACACCACTGTTAAATGACAGACTGCAGTGATATCGGTGGTTTTTTCACTGACACCACTGTTTCTGTTTAACTAGCTGTTAAATGACAGACTGCAGTGATATCGGTGTTTCTTTTTTCACTGACACCACTGTTTCTGTTTAACTAGCTGCTAACTGACAGACTTCAGTGATATCGGTGTTTTTTCACTGACACCACTGTTTCTGTTTAACTAGCTGTTAACTGACAGACTTCAGTGATATCGGTGTTTTTTCACTGACACCACTGTTTCTGTTTAACTAGCTGTTAAATGACAGACTTCAGTGATATCGGTGTTTTTTCACTGACACCACTGTTTCTGTTTAACTAGCTGTTAACTGACAGACTGCAGTGATATCGGTGTTTTTTCACTGACACCACTGTTTCTGTTTAACTAGCTGTTAACTGACAGACTTCAGTGATATCGGTGTTTTTTCACTGACACCACTGTTTCTGTTTAACTAGCTGTTAACTGACAGACTTCAGTGATATCGGTGTTTTTTGACTGACACCACTGTTTCTGTTTAACTAGCTGTTAAATGACAGACTGCAGTGATATCGGTGGTTTTTCACTGACACCACTGTTTCTGTTTAACTAGCTGTTAACTGACAGACTGCAGTGATATCGGTGTTTTCTCACTGACACCACTGTTTCTGTTTAACTAGCTGTTAACTGACATACTTCAGTGATATCGGTGTTTTTTCACTGACACCACTGTTTCTGTTTAACTAGCTGTTAACTGACAGACTTCAGTGATATCGGTGGTTTTTCACTGACACCACTGTTTCTGTTTAACTAGCTGTTAACTGACAGACCAGTGATATCGGTGTTTTTTCACTGACACCACTGTTTCTGTTTAACTAGCTGTTAACTGACAGACCAGTGATATCGGTGTTTTTTCACTGACACCACTGTTTCTGTTTAACTAGATGTTAACTGACAGACTTCAGTGATATCGGTGTTTTTTCACTGACACCACTGTTTCTGTTTAACTAGCTGTTAAATGACATACTTCAGTGATATCGGTGTTTTTTCACTGACACCACTGTTTCTGTTTAACTAGCTGTTAACTGACAGACTTCAGTGATATCGGTGTTTTTTCACTGACACCACTGTTTCTGTTTAAACCCGCGCTTGCGGTGGGTCCTACCGACACTGTTTCTGTTTAAACCCGCGCTTGCGGTGGGTCCTACCGACATTAATATGGGCGGAGCTTCAAGCCAGAGATAATGATCACGTGATCTAAGTCTAGCGACAAGGTCACAGTCTATGAGTTATAATTAAACAAATACACGTGGCCTCAGAGAAAGAAAGCTGTACTCACGCAACGTTAGACACCTGTAAAGGCATTATTATTAAATGTATTTTGCAAATAACACGTTTGCTACCTTGCAAATGAGGGGCAAAAATACTATTATTCCACGTGCGCCTTGTTGCTCATGGTTGTCATGTGACATAAACAAGCTACGTCACATGTCCATATACGACTATTCAATTCTACGCTTCGGAGTTATAAGTTCCAGTTTACCTCTAATTACAATAGCTTTGTATAGAAATTAAAAGCATTCTTTATTTCTCTTACATTTATCTACAAGCGGATCAAATTTGGAGTTATAATATGTTCTAATTGTTCCATAAATATTAAAAATGTACCCCCAATAAAGCTGTGTCTTCAAACTGTCAAACTTTCAAACATTTTGGATTTAAGCTCCGCCCACTCCTATTTATATCGACCCGCCGGTTTAACTAGCTGTTAAATGACAGTGATACGGTGGTTTTTGCAGTAGATATGCGTGATATCGGGTTTTTCACTGACACCACTGTTTCTGTTTAACTAGCTTTTAAATGACAGACTGCAGTGATATCGGTGGTTTTTCACTGACACCACTGTTTCTGTTTAACTAGCTGTTAACTGACAGACTGCAGTGATATCGGTGTTTTCTCACTGACACCACTGTTTCTGTTTAACTAGCTGTTAACTGACATACTTCAGTGATATCGGTGTTTTTTCACTGACACCACTGTTTCTGTTTAACTAGCTGTGATATCAGTGATATCGGTGTTTTTTCACTGACACCACTGTTTCTGTTTAACTAGCTGTTAACTGACAGACTGCAGTGATATCTGGTGTTAACTGACAGACTTCAGTGATATCGGTGTTTTTTCACTGACACCACTGTTTCTGTTTAACTAGCTGTTAACTGACAGACTTCAGTGATATCGGTGTTTTTTGACTGACACCACTGTTTCTGTTTAACTAGCTTTTAAATGACAGACTGCAGTGATATCGGTGGTTTTTCACTGACACCACTGTTTCTGTTTAACTAGCTGTTAACTGACAGACTGCAGTGATATCGGTGTTTTTTCACTGACACCACTGTTTCTGTTTAACTAGCTGTTAACTGACATACTTCAGTGATATCGGTGTTTTTTCACTGACACCACTGTTTCTGTTTAACTAGCTGTTAACTGACAGACTTACTTCAGTGATATCGGTGTTTTTTCACTGACACCACTGTTTCTGTTTAACTAGCTGTTAACTGACAGACTTCAGTGATATCGGTGATATCGTTTCTGTTTAACTTTTTCACTGATCGGTCGGTTTTTTCACTGACACCACTGTTTCTGTTTAACTAGCTGTTAACTGACAGACCAGTGATATCGGTGTTTTTTCACTGACACCACTGTTTCTGTTTAACTAGATGTTAACTGACAGACTTCAGTGATATCGGTGTTTTTTCACTGACACCACTGTTTCTGTTTAACTAGCTGTTAAATGACATACTTCAGTGATATCGGTGTTTTTTCACTGACACCACTGTTTCTGTTTAACTAGCTGTTAACTGACAGACTTCAGTGATATCGGTGTTTTTTCACTGACACCACTGTTTCTGTTTAAACCGCGCTTGCGGTGGGTCCTACCGACAATAATATGGGCGGAGCTTCAAGCCAGAGATAATGATCACGTGATCTAAGTCTAGCGACAAGGTCACAGTCTATGAGTTATAATTAAACAAATACACGTGGCCTCAGAGAAAGAAAGCTGTACTCACGCAACGTTAGACACCTGTAAAGGCATTATTATTAAATGTATTTTGCAAATAACACGTTTGCTACCTTGCAAATGAGGGGCAAAAATACTATTATTCCACGTGCGCCTTGTTGCTCATGGTTGTCATGTGACATAAACAAGCTACGTCACATGTCCATATACGACTATTCAATTCTACGCTTCGGAGTTATAAGTTCCAGTTTACCTCTAATTACAATAGCTTTGTATAGAAATTAAAAGCATTCTTTATTTCTCTTACATTTATCTACAAGCGGATCAAATTTGGAGTTATAATATGTTCTAATTGTTCCATAAATATTAAAAATGTACCCCCAATAAAGCTGTGTCTTCAAACTGTCAAACTTTCAAACATTTTGGATTTAAGCTCCGCCCACTCCTATTTATATCGACGGCGCCGGTTTAACTAGCTGTTAAATGACAGACTGCAGTGATATCGGTGGTTTTTCACTGACACCACTGTTTCTGTTTAACTAGCTGTTAAATGACAGACTGCAGTGATATCGGTGGTTTTCACTGACACCACTGTTTCTGTTTAACTAGCTGCTAACTGACAGACTGCAGTGATATCGGTGGTTTTTCACTGACACCACAGTTTCTGTTTAACTAGCTGTTAACTGACAGACCAGTGATATCGGTGTTTTTTCACTGACACCACTGTTTCTGTTTAACTAGCTGTTAACTGACAGACTTCAGTGATATCGGTGTTTTTTGACTGACACCACTGTTTCTGTTTAACTAGCTTTTAAATGACAGACTGCAGTGATATCGGTGGTTTTTCACTGACACCACTGTTTCTGTTTAACTAGCTGTTAACTGACAGACTGCAGTGATATCGGTGTTTTTTCACTGACACCACTGTTTCTGTTTAACTAGCTGTTAACTGACACTGTTTCTGTTTAACTAGCTGCAGTTAACTGACTGACTTCAGTGATATCGGTGTTTTTTCACTGACACCACTGTTGGAATATGCACGTGTCAACTGAGCGCTTTACCGGCTATGGCAACTGAGTTGAGATTTAACGGACGCGATGTTCCATCATCATTCCTTAACCAACAGTGTGACTTCAGAGAAATATGCACGTGACAACGACTGTCGAGCGCTTTACCGGCTAGCTGTTTGAGAGATATTCCCGGACGACGATGTTCCATCATCATTCCTGTAACCAACAGTGGACTCAGTTTAAACACGTGTCAACAACAGTTGAATCGTCCTACCGGCTATGGCAAATGAGTTGAGATATATGACCCGGACGACGATGTTCCATCATCATAGTAACCAACTGTAACTTCAGAGAACAGTGTCTACAGTCGACTATGGAGACGACGATGAGTTATCCTAGTAACCAATGTGACTTGACATATGCAATACGACAGCGCTTTGGCTATGGCTCAGAGACCCGGAGAATGTTCGCTTCACTAGTAACCAACAGTGTGACTTTAGGCACGTGTCAATAACAGTTGAGCGCTTTACCGGCTATGGCAACTGATTCGAGAGATATGACCCGGACGACGATGTTCCATCATCATTCCTAGTAACCAATAGTGTGACTTGAGAGAAATACTATTATTGTCAACGACAGTCGAGCGCTTTACCGGCTATGGCAACTGAGTCGAGAGATATCATGACCCGGAAGCTACGTGTGACTTGAGAGACATATCCATGTCAACGACAGTTATTAATTCTACAACTGAGTCGAGAGTTATGACCCGGACGAAGTTCCATCATTTCCTAGTAACCACATAGACTTGAGAAATATGCACGTGTCAACGACAGTTGAGCGCTTTACCGGCTATGGCAACTGAGTCGAGAGATATGACCCGGACGACGATGTTCCATCATCATTCCTAGTAACCAACAGTGTGACTTGAGAGAAATATGCACGTGTCAACGACAGTTGAGCGCTTTACCGGCTATGCTCCCATGACAAAAAGGTGTTAACTGCCCGTGGCCCTGTTGTAGGTGACGTTGATACAGGGGATGTCAGCCAACATGACGAGACGTCGATGTGTAAACCTTTTAGCTCTGCAGCGTTGATGCCACGAACCAATGCGCGACAAACAGTATTCCTAGACTTTGTGAATTAATTAGCTGTGGAATTTGTATTTGGTCTTCCACAAAACATTTCGTGTAACTTATTATACATTTCTTATAAATTCATATTTGTTAAAAACAACATTCACATTGTTATAACGTCCACCGAGATTTTAATTTCATAATTAATAATAAAAAAAAAGTTTTTAAAAGATGATTAACTGTTCAAAACGTACACCGTGGTACAATAGATTGATTAATGTTTTTATGGTTTGTTTTTATGTGACTTGTATTTGACTTAACGTTTGAGTCGATATTTGGTTAACTCCATATTTGTATGTGGTCCTCTCTCAGATAATGTCAAATACCCACAGTCACACATATACACACATACACACACATACAGTGACATATGTAGTGACACACATACAGTAGCACACACATTGGCACAAATACAGTCACACACATACACAAAATGACACACACACAGTGACATACAAAGTAGCACACAAACAATGACACAGACAGTGGCACACACACATTGACACACATACAGTGACACATACAGTGACACACACACACACACACACACACACACACACACACACACACACACACACACACACACACACACAGCGACAGTAAAACTGGTGTATGTATCCATGAATCTGTACTGACAATGAAAATGTCTGTAGAGCTGCATACACTGAGTGTTACACTGCCAGTGAGTGTACCCAGGAATCAACGCGGAACATGATGAAATATTACAAAATGTACCGATAAATATTCACTTTCGTCTTGAAGGGGAGAAGTCACTTCTCCCACGTTTTCAATTTAATATTAGAGCCTGTCAGGATATGTTGTGGTTTCTGCTTTACCGGCTATGACAACTGAGTCGAGAGATATGACCCGGACGACGATGTTCCATCATCATTCCTAGTAACCAACAGTGTGACTTCAGAGAAATATGCACGTGTCAACAACAGTTGAGCGCTTTACCGGCTATGGCAACTGAGTTGAGATATATGACGCGGACGACGATGTTCCATCATCATTCCTAGTAACCAACAGTGTGACTTGAGAGAAATATGCACGTGTCAACGACAGTTGAGCGCTTTACCGGCTATGGCAACTGAGTTGAGAGATATGACCCGGACGACGATGTTCCATCATCATTCCTAGTAACCAACAGTGTGACTTGAGAGAAATATGCACGTGTCAATAACAGTTGAGCGCTTTACCGGCTATGGCAACTGAGTCGAGAGATATGACCCGGACGACGATGTTCCATCATCATTCCTAGTAACCAATAGTGTGACTTGAGAGAAATATGCACGTGTCAACGACAGTCGAGCGCTTTACCGGCTATGGCAACTGAGTCGAGAGATATGACCCGGACGACGATGTTCCATCATCATTCCTAGTAACCAACAGTGTGACTTGAGAGAAATATGCACGTGTCAACGACAGTTGAGCGCTTTACCGGCTATGCTCCCATGACAAAAAGGTGTTAACTGCCCGTGGCCCTGTTGTAGGTGACGTTGATACAGGGGATGTCAGCCAACATGACGAGACGTCGATTTGTAAACCTTTTAGCTCTGCAGCGTTGATGCCACGAACCAATGCGCGACAAACAGTATTCCTAGACTTTGTGAATTAATTAGCTGTGGAATTTGTATTTGGTCTTCCACAAAACATTTCGTGTAACTTATTATACATTTCTTATAAATTCATATTTGTTAAAAACAACATTCACATTGTTATAACGTCCACCGAGATTTTAATTTCACAATTAATAATAAAAAAAAAGTTTTTAAAAGATGATTAACTGTTCAAAACGTACACCGTGGTACAATAGATTGATTAATGTTTTTATGGTTTGTTTTTATGTGACTTGTATTTGACTTAACGTTTGAGTCGATATTTGGTTAACTCCATATTTGTATGTGGTCCTCTCTCAGATAATGTCAAATACCCACAGTCACACATATACACACATACACACACATACAGTGACATATGTAGTGACACACATACAGTAGCACACACATTGGCACAAATACAGTCACACACATACACAAAATGACACACACACAGTGACATACAAAGTAGCACACAAACAATGACACAGACAGTGGCACACACACATTGACACACATACAGTGACACATACAGTGACACACACACACACACACACACACACACACACACACACACACACACACACACACACACAGCGACAGTAAAACTGGTGTATGTATCCATGAATCTGTACTGACAATGAAAATGTCTGTAGAGCTGCATACACTGAGTGTTACACTGCCAGTGAGTGTACCCAGGAATCAACGCGGAACATGATGAAATATTAAAAAATGTACCGATAAATATTCACTTTCGTCTTGAAAGGGAGAAGTCACTTCTCCCACGTTTTCAATTTAATATTAGAGCCTGTCAGGATATGTTGTGGTTTCTGGTGTTTTCTGCAAAGAAGAGCAAAATCGAACGACATCAAGTGTAACAAATACAGGGATTGTTTGATAAAGCATACAACACATTAAATCAAAAAGATTGTAATGCAGAGTATAACCCAGTGACAACAAGTACCATTGATATAGGCTGCAAAATAGAAACAGAAGAAGACACTATATAGCATCTCGTAGACCGGTATAATGTTCATAGTTGAAAACTATGACAACCAGGAGTCCTTTTGATAATTAAAATGATATTTTACTTATATTTTCTTGTTTAGATTGTCCATGTTTGTACACACGAAGTATTTCTCGTCATCGATGTTTTGTAATATCCCGAAATACATTTTTCATAATTCTACAAATGCACACATGGTTGAGAAGTAACGGTTATTCAACCAAACTCTGATCTGTCTTAGACGTTATATCCCCGTTTAAATCTCACATACTTTAGAGTCACTCTATTATATATTTACCACGTTTTACAGGTTTATAGGTTAACTTCTTGTTCTTCTTTGTTTAAAGAAAGTGTATTGACCCCAGAAAACAAATATAACAGTGCCATGGTATTTTAATCTGTCAAGGCAATGCTCGCATTCCAAACTGATTTATTGTTTCGACTCAGTCTTGTACAGGAATATAACTTTAAGCAATAATATTTGTTATCATCTGCAGGTAACAATAAATATCTGATCAAAGTACATTTCCAGTTGACAGATACCTTTACTGGGTGTATATTAGAAAATAATAAAATTTGTATTAAAATATGTTTTTAAAACCCCATATGAATGTTCATGTTAATAATTGCATCAGCAAATAACTTCACAAATACTTTATATATAGAACATCTAAATTATGTGTGGGAATCCAATAAACATTTAGGTACGATAAAACCCCGAAAAAGGTGTAAACTTCAACTTCAACTGGGATCACTGTTTTAAAATGGAGAAAATAGCATTATGTATGGCTAAAAAGTGTTATGTGAGAACCTAACCTACAAATGATGTCACTATTTCTCAGGTATATATCCTACCAAATTTATCTACCCTCAGTTTTGCCATGTACATCTTAATTAATATTAACCGATATTGTTATTTATTTGTCCTGTTAACAATTCCTCATATATTGTTTTTGAGAAAGGTGGGTAGGTTAATCAAAGGGGTCGTTACACAGAAACACTTCAAGATGTTCAAGATGAAGACCAAAATGTCGTTTCTTTTCTTAAAGTTACAGACCCAACACTAAGGCATATTGTTCACTATTACAGACGTTTCTGATACCTGATATCATACTTAGTTATATTTACAGTTATATTTTATTGTTCATATTATTAATTTTCGTACATCCGAAGTAGTATCCAGGCCTACCGGGCGCCATGACCTACTTTCCCGTGATCACGTGACCTTGGTAGGAAACAATGGCCTTTGTATAGGTGGGTGCAGGTGTCTGACCTGGGTAGGAAACAATGGCTTTTGTGTAGGAAACAATGACACAATGGTCTTTTGTGTGGGAAACAATGGCACAATGGTATTTTGTGTGGGAAACAAGGGGCCTTTGTAGTGGTGGGTGCAGGTGTCTGACCTTGGTAGGAAACAATGGCCTTTGTATAGGAAACAATGGCCTTTGTAGTGGTGGGTGCAGGTGTATGGCCTCGGTAGGAAAACAATGGCTTTTGTGTAGGAAACAATGACACAATGGCTTTTGTATAGGAAACAATGGCCTTTGTATAGGTGGGTGCAGGTGTCTGACCTTGGTAGAAAACAATGGGCTTTGTGTAGGAAACAATGGCCTTTGTATACGGGGGTGCAGGTGTATGGCCTCGGTAGGAAACAATGGCCTTGGTGCAGGTGTGCGTCCTTGAACTGAGCTGGGGGTGCCTCCCTCGGGTATAAAAAGGGTGCTTTTGGTTTCATTGTCATTCGTTCGCCGAAAAGTCTACAAATCAACGTTCATGTTTGTTGAAAGAAAATAGGCTCGTATTTGGGTATAAAAAGGGGTGTGTTGTTAGTAGCGTCATTTGCTTGCCGAAAGTTCTGTGAAGGATATCTATTTTTGCTTTTGGAGAAAGAAGACGATGGCATCGGGATATTCGAGCAGTGTTAGTAGCAGCAGCAGTAGCGACGAGGACGACGTCTTGGTCTGCAAATGTTCAGAAAGACATACAATCAAATGTAAAGGAGTGACTACCAAACAAGATGAGAAGAAGACGAGTATTCATTGTACGGATCAAACGGATGCTACACGTGAAATTGGGGTTGGAACTGAAGATGGCGAACTCGTGGATGAACCCACAGATCAGACGGATGCTGCCTGTGAAACAGATGCTGCCTGTGAGGAAGGATGCTATTCGAGACGTTACTTGTTCTGTCATCGTCCCGAAATGAGACATTTCTATACCCGGATGCTGACGTATGCTCGGTGGCCCATACAATTACGTCAAAAACCAAAAGAACTTGCCAAGGCCGGTTTCTACTACACGGGAGACCACGATGCCATCACCTGTTACTGTTGCGGACTTCGCATCTACCGATGGAAGAAGACAGACGACCCAGTGATGGAACATTACAGACTCTCTCCAAGATGTCCCTATGTGAACAACATGTTCAGACATTAAATAATTCAGACACTTGTGTGCTATGTTTTCATGTTGTATGTTGTGAATAAAACCGTGAATAACATGTTTTGCTTTCTTAGTTATGTCCTGCGTCCATGAGTGTGTCTCTGGACGTGTCCCTATGGTAGTGACACTGGTAAAGGGTAATATGTTGGTAACGATGTTTTTTGGGGAGCTCGCACGACGAGATTCGTGTTTGGGAGAAGGGGCACTGGTCATATGTATCACACACATTCAAACATTCCTGTACCATATCTTTATGCGTCATAAGGTATATAAATAAAATAGTTTTGGAAAACTCGTCATTTGAGGTAGAACCTTCAGAGGAGCAACATGTCAGACCAGTACAAGTTATATGTACCCGACGTGGATAAGTGGACCCGTTTCTATAAACTGCAGGCAGAGGTAAACTTCAACCTCATTTTCCAGTGCAACGTGGTGGGAAATGTCAGATGATGTACAGTGTAGATCGATGCCTAGAACTGTATGACCCTACATGGAAAAAAGAAAAAGAGGAACAGAACAAGCCCCCCGGCACCCAAAGTCGTCATGGTGTCCCCAACACAACAGGTGGTAGAGCAAGCCAAGGCCGAGCACAAACGTAAACGTGAAGAGAGTGGCGTGGAACAGACACGACGAGAGCAGACAGGGCAAAAACGGCACAAGCATTTTTGAGAAGACTATAAAAGGGGGCATGGCAGTTTCAACATCGTCAGTTCACGTCGAACACTTCAATAGTCAACATCATGAATCAGAATTGGTTTATTCCGGAACATGTCATGAACAAAAGATCGTGTCCCGTATGTCCAAAGACTTTTTCAAAACCATCAAATATGCTACGTCATTGGAAGACCTTCCATTCAACTCAACTCCAGGCTCCTATGGCTCCTATAGCTCCTGCTCCGGCTCCTATGGCTCATATAGCTCCTGCTCCGGCTCCTAGGGCTCCTATAGCTCATGCTCCTCTGGCTCCTATAGCTCCGGCTGCTAGGGCTCCTCTGGCTCCTCTAGCTCATATAGCTCCTGCTCCTATGGCTCATATAGCTCCTGCTCATAGGGCTCCTATAGCTCCTGCTCCGCTGCAGCAGCAGCCCCTAAGATTGTTACATCCGTTCACCATGATCGTGTCGGGACCCCACGTCGTGTGGAAAAACATGTCCCAAGATGCCATCGAAAGAAACATGAAGACATTGCAATGGAAGTTATTTAAAGACACGTACTCTCGCTTTCTGACGTATATGCATTACTTTGACAAAGGCCCCAACACGAGAAAAATTCTACAGTTTGTGAATCCAGACAGAGATCTCAGACCACAGATTCGTTCTAAATTAAATCAGTATCGTTCCTGGATCGGCGAATATTTGGACGAACAAGACGACGACGATACCGACGATGAGGATACTGATGATGAGCACGAAGATGAAGAGAAATGAACACTCATATTATTCACATGTCGCCCTTAAGGCCTCTCGATGTAACCCAATGTGTGTCCATTGCATGTGTAGTTGTCTCTAAAGAGACCAGCGATTGTACTTTAGAAAAAAAAAAAAAATTAAAAACCAAACCACTGCGGGTTTTACTCCATGACTAGATTTGTGATTGGATATTTCTACCGCTACTTTATAGTAGCAAGAGTTGTGTGCACAGGACATCACATACCACGGCCTTTGATATACCAGACATAATGCACTGGTTGGCTATAGCCTATTTGGCCATCGATGGAGATCGATCCTAGATTGATCACTGTATTTACCCATTTGGTAATTAAAAAGCCCTGTAAGAAGGCTAGTAGATAAATTTTCTGTTTAAAAATGCAGCTATTTCCCTTTGGTTAACACGTACTACTTGTTAAACCCATGGCGGCGCGCGTGTCGCCGACTTACACTAATGGATTAATCACGTGTGACATCTCTCTCTCCCTCCCTCTCTCTCTCTCTCTCTCTCTCTCTCTCTCTCTCTCTCTCTCTCTCTCTCTCTCTCTCTCTCTCTCTCTCTCTCTCTCTCTCTCTTTCTAGCTGTCTCTTTCTCTGTCTATCTCTCTCTCTGTCTCTCTCTCTCTCTCTCAAACATTGCGTTTGTTTTTTGTGTATTCTACTCTATAACTAGATTTGTGATTGAATATTTCTGCCGCTACTTTATAGTAGCAAGAGTTGTGTGTACAGGACAGCACATACCACGGCCTTTGATATACCAGACATAATACACTGGTTGTCTCTAAAGGCTTGTACTCTTGGGAAATACTCGTGTTTAAAATGTAGTTAAAAGAGCATAGGTTAGGTTGGAGCGTTGAGTTGCAGTCACGCGTTCTTTCTTCATAGGAATGGGCTGTAGTGTTTCACACACACACACACACGCACGCACACGCACACGCACGCACGCACGCACGCACGCTCGCACGCACAAAACGTTTGTGTTTAATTATGAAATACTGGCCCCATAAGGGGTATGAGATTGTATATATAAAAGATCCCTTGCTACTCATCGAAAAAATGTAGCGGGTTTCCTCTCTAAAACTGTCAAAATTATGTTTTTTCATCCAATAACCGATGATTCATAAATCAATGTCCTCTAGTGATGTCGCTAAACACAAACAAACTTTGACGGTCAGTGTGCATACCATAACAAATTTATTCTGCTACTTAAGACGGGCACGCGTCGGTATGTCTTTTGCAGTTCACCTGGTTTCATAAACACTCGGAGAGGCGTAATAAAATGCCTTTGTATGAGGGCTGATGAAGAGGTCTGATAAAGTACTCCTCTATTATAAAGCGAATGAATGAATGGCTGAATGACGGCAACAAAGAAAACGTCGACAATGTGCTAAAGAAATACAAATGAATGAAAATCATCACACACGCATTTTGTCTGGCGAAATGAAAGCCTCACTTTAAACCAGTCAGCAAACAGTTACAGTCCTTCCCCACGAGACATATTTTAACGGCTATTATTTTGGGTGTCTAGAATAAAACACTGTGAAAAAACATCCACGTGTATGTCCACTGTGAATACAAAAAAAAAAAACACAATAGACGTTATACAATGAAACCAAAACCAACGTCACTTACACCTGGCCTGTACATATTGTTATTATTAATTGTTGTTGTTTCTTTGCTTTTATTTGTTTGCTGACACCAGTTTGTTTGGTAATATGCAATACATTGAACTGAATACACCATGATCGCACACCTGCACCAAGGTCATTGTCTCCTACATAAAGACCACACACCTGTACCAACCTACACAGAGGCCATTGTCTCCTATACAAAGACCATTGTGTCATTGTTTCCTTGACCATTGTTTCCTACCGAGGTCAGACACCTGCACCCACCACTACAAAGGCCATTGTTTCCTATACAAAGGTCATTGTCTCCTACCGAGGTCAGACACATGCACCCACCACTACAAAGGCCCCTTGTTTCCCACACAAAATACCATTGTGTCATTGTTTCCCACACAAAAGCCATTGTTTCCTACACAAAGGCCATTGTCTCCTACCAAGGTCACGTGATCACGGGGAAGTAGGTCATGGCGCCCGGTAGGCCTGGATACTACTATCCGAAGTGTCTCTGGTCATCCTAGTGTTATTAATATCACTAAATGTATTTTTTTATATATTTGAAAAACGCACGTGCGTCTGAGAAGTAATGGTTATGTGGTAGAGGTTTAGTCTACTTTTTAAAGTATTTCACCGTATTAACGTCACTCTGTTGTAACTTTATCGAAATGTGTTGCGGGTTTGTAACTAAACTAACCTTAGTGTCTATTTTCACGGGCCGAAACTATGGACTGTGTCTTTAATTTTATTTTATTTTCAAAGGTAATTCCAACGTAAAACCATGCCGTCTAGTTTACAGAACTATTATGTGCACAATGTTAAGCTATGTACGCAATCTGTACTGATTGTGAATAACAAATTACAATTATGGCTATTATCAGATGGTTATGGAAGGATGTGTTTACTGGAAATTGCGCTCCACTTGTAATGTTAGATGCTGTATTTACAGCTAAATGAATGGCATATGATATATACTGTTTGTATTAATATACTGGTTGTATTCGTTTACTGTGTGTATTAGTTTACAGAAGTTAAGCGCCTTGTCGCACATTGCATATATTATATACACTGTTTGTATTAAAGGGACATTCCCGAGTTTGCTGCAATTTTAAAGATATTATCGACTAACAGAGACTTTTTATCGATTGTAATTACATATCAAATATATTTTTCTTTATAAAATATTAGTGACTATATATTAAACGTGTTTCTAATATTTTTACTAGGTTAAATTTCATTTTATTTCATAAAATATATTTTACAAAATCCAGTTTGGGCTTCTTACAAATATTAAGACGACCAGGAACACATTGAATATACAGACACTGATATTCTAAACAATAAAATATATTTAATATGTAAGTTTAATCGTAGAAATATTTTATTAGTCGGAATGAATGAATGTTTAACGACACCCCAGCACGAAAAATACAACGGCTATTAGGTTTGGCCGTCTTCCTTTACCATTCTCCTTTCTCACAACAAATACAGGGATGTCCTGATTAGGCTGAGAAAGGTATACGTTATCTTCCCATTGATCAGCCAACTTGTGTTTGCCATCAAACGCAAGGATCTTCACCAAAACACGGTCACCTGGCTGTACAACTGCACCTCTCACCTTCATGTCATAACCTCCCTTCTGTCGTCCTTGTGCAATCTTAGATGCTTCTGTCGCAAGTTCATATGACTGCTGAAGTCGTTCACGAAGAGCTGTTGCATAGGATGTCAACGAATGGTGTTGTTGATTGGTGTTAATCCCAAAAGCAAGGTCAATCGGCAATCGAGGTTCTCTTCCAAACATGAAGAAAAATGGCGAATAACCAGTCGACTCATGTCTAGTGCAATTATAAGCATGGACTAGGGGTGCTACATGAGTCTTCCAGTCCTTCTTCTGGTTAGGATTCAAAGTACCAAGCATGTTGAGCAAGGTTCTGTTGAAACGCTCACACATGCCATTCCCCATCGGATGGTATGATGTGATCCTCGACTTGTCCATTCCTAAAATTAAACAAAGCTGTTTTAACAATTTGCTTTCAAAATTGGCACCTTGATCACTATGTATTCGAAGAGGAATACCATAGTGCATCACAAAATGATGATAGAAAGCCTCAGCAGTTGTTTTTGCAGTCATGTTACGGGTAGGTATTCCCTGAGCATATCTTGTAAAATGATCAGTTATGATGAGAAGATGTTGGTAACCTCCCTTGGACGTTTCCAAAGTCAGAAAGTCCATACAGACCAATTCCAAAGGTTGTGTACTGGTAATACTTACAAGAGGAGCTCGAGCATTCGTTGGGGTCTTCCGTCGTAAACATCTGTCACAGTTCTTGATCCAGTCTTCAACATCAGCTGACATTCCAGGCCAAAAGAATCTGTCTCTAAGAAGTGACAACGTTCTATCACGACCAGGATGCCCAATGTCTGTATGTAAACCTTTTAAAGCATCATTTACATACGCTGATGGAAGCACTAACTGAAGTGTATCACAACCATCTATTGTTACCTTCCTGTGAAGAATTCCTCTTTGGAGAACTAACTTGTCAAACCTCCGATGCAATGAAGAGTGAACTGGAGTATGTGGATAGTCTTCACGGCTAGGCTTCTTCTTAGCTCTAACAAACTCTATCCAACTCCTCAACACATCACCCGACTGCTGAGCCATTCTCCAACCCCGATCTGTCATTCCATGGAAATCTGGTTCTTTCAGGTTAGCATCCACAACATCTGCTGATAAACACAAAGACTGTACAAAAGGTTGAACATACAAACAATTGCAAACAGCTTTGATTGACCCTGAGTCGATCTGTGTGGATTCCTGCTTTGCTTGTAATCCTGGCAATATTGATAACCCGTCAGCATCTGCATTATTCAAACCAGACCTGTAAATAATATCAAAGTTATAAGATGCAAGAGCAACTAACCAGCGATGACCAGTGGCATCAAGCTTAGCAGAGGTAAGTATATAAGTCAATGGATTGTTATCTGTATAAACAGTAAATTTGTTGCCATACAAATAATCATGAAACTTTTCAGTCACCGCCCATTTCAAAGCGAGAAATTCTAAGCGGTGAGCTGAATAATTCTTTTCCGACTTACTTAAACCTCTACTAGCATAACTGATAACTCTCTTGACGCCACACTGTTCTTGATAAAGAACGGCTCCTAGTCCTTGGCTGCAGGCATCAGTATGTAGTTCAAAGGGCTTGGTGTAATTGGCATACCCAAGAACTGGAGGTGAAGTCAATACTTCATTCAACTTTTGAAAACATTCCTCCTGGCAATCTCCCCATTCCCATGGTTTCTCGGGTATATTCTTGCTTCGCTTGGACTTTGTAGAAAGCACCAAAGCATACAAGGGTTTCGCAATTTTAGCAAAATCTTTTACAAACTTGCGGTAATACCCGGCAAAGCCAAGAAACTGTCTAACCTCATTGTGGTTCTTTGGTGTAGGCCAATCCTTGATCTTCTTAATATTGTCACTGTCTGCCTCAATACCTTGCTCTGAAACAATATGCCCAAGAAACTTAATTCTGGTCTTGAACAGCGAACACTTGCTTGGTGTTAACTTCATCCCAGTCTCCCTTATTCGGTGAAAAACTTGTCTAAGCCTGTTCAGATGTTCCTCGTAGGTGTCTGAAAATACAATAATATCATCAAGATATATCAAGCAAGATTTGAGATGGAGACCTTCAAAACATTCATTCATTAGCCGTTGATATGTTGCAGGACTGTTGCAGAGACCAAAAGGCATGCGGTTATACTCATAAAATCCTAATGGCCCAAATTCTGAATATAAAACACATTAACACTATTATTTGTTTGTGAAATTGATTTGTTTATTTTGCAGGTGTTGGTATTCTCACTATGGACAGGAGCATGGCAGTGACTGGTGAGTCTCTTGTCTTAAAATATGAAAGTGAGGTGGCTATTACAAAGCGAGTTACATTTACAGTGGACGGCAATTTACAGGGCGTCTGTGAAGATCTTTACGTTATTAATGGACGATGCGGCTCTGGACTTGGACACAATGTCACCAGAATCTCTTCACGTGTAATCACGCTTGAGATACATTCATTCAGTGCCTCAAAGCATGCTGGGACATGGCGTGTACAGGAAGGGTGAAATACATTTTCAAATAGTCTGATTATAAAAGGCCCATATAGAAGTACGTACTCTTTTTTTTTTTTTTAAGTTTGACATTATTACATGACTAATTTACTCTCGTCATTAATTTAAAAGAAAGTAAGCTTTCAGTCGCTGAATTTATTACATAACTAATTTACTCTCGTCATTAATTTGCAAGTAAGTAAGCTTTCATTCATGTTTCTCATCTATCACTCATTATTTAAAAAACCCACAAAAAAACCCCACATTTCTTCCAAAAATTCAAATTGTTTCGACCGTGTCTGTCAGTGTCCCCCGGTTCTGTCTTCCCCAGCTGTCCACATCATTGCCTACCTGTTTGAACTTCCTCCTCGGTTGCACTTTCTGTGTACTTCCTTGTAACCACCTGGCACCCTCGTCTTCCGTAATTTGGAGGTGGACAGCGAAAGAAGTTGAAAGATAGGAACTGCCAGAAGGGAACAAATGAGAAGGAATTCAAAGGGGGGGGGGGGGGGGGGGGGGGGGGGGGGGGGGGGGTTGGTGGAGAGAATAATTAAATTAATAATTAATCTTTTGACAAAAATCTTAAAAAGATTGGCAAAGTTTTGGGCTGACACCAATAGGAACCCAAGAAATACTTTTGTATAATATATACCGGTACACTGTCCATTAAGTTTAAAAGACAGGTTATTCTATTTTTTAACTCTAATTATTCAATTCAAAACCATGGTGTTTTGATGTGCTGATTGTCATGACGCGTACTATAATGCATGCTATGAACTATGAGCAATTGCAATGTCATTGGTGTGATCACCACATAGAATTTACATATACTACACCTTGAAGAAGTAACACAGCAGTTTTGGTTTCATTGTGTGATTAGAAGTTACCACACCAAAATTTTGAAGCATCGCCAATGTCCCTAAATGCGTTATGCTTCATTTAGGTTGCTTTCTCATGCATGGTGTGCGCAATAAACATCTGATTTGCTTGTCTTTCATTTAAGAGTTTTTTCTTCACAGTTTTAGAACATTTTCATTGACAATAAATTTCAGAAAAATGCAAAAGGTATGCTACATTTGTATGCCTCTACTGTAGTGAATAGTATTCATAATCCATTCATAACAATTGTGTTAATTAAGAATCAGTTCATTAAAAAAGAAACATATTTTACAAACTATTCACTGATATGAATGTAATGCCAATCAGTATTGACATCAAGTGTTAGCGATGAACGTTGGTAAAATGCGGACCGAACCAGAATGCTTGACAAACTGAATTTGTCTTTTAATTTTAAATTTTTTGACAAAGAGTTCACCGACTGTGCATAGTTAAGAACATATAGTTTATCATGTAGTGGCCTTAAACGTGGAAAATGACGAACAGCATATGCACTGTAAAATACTTTTGTAAACGCATGCGACTGAACGTAGTTAGAAACGTTGCACTCTTTCCTGTTTACTGGAGGGTGCTTCACTTTGGTTTACTAGAATTAATTTGTTTTACGTCCACATTGTTGATTTGTTACGTTACAATTGAGAGAATTAACAATTGAGGTGCATCTCGCCTCCCGCTGCTCTCGCCCCTTTTCTGGCCCTTTAAACATACCGAACAACACTTTATGATTTACATGGACAAGCCTGAACAGTTGTTCCTCTTCGCGCTCATCCCACCTGCCCTTTCTTAATTTTTTGAATGGTGAACCGTCGTTAGACATTACAGAAATTCTAAAAAAATTGACAATAAATTTCAATATAGCAGACGATTGTTAACCGGAAGTGTACGCTGGGCCGCTTGTGCGAAATACAAATAAGACTTTATAAAGTCGAAACTTTAAAAAGTTTTATAAGCATGGGTAGAGGCTCAAACTTTATAAAGTGTAGACTTTAAGTTAAAGACTAAAGTTTGAACTTTATTAAAGTTTGGACTTTAAGAGTTGTATAAGCACGGGGCCTGGAGTTCAGATTTAAAGTATCCAGCTGTACTGTTTCAAACATGTTTAACACTTGGATATCATTTATGTATACATATTTACAAGCTTTGGTATTTTTGCCAAAGTTGGAAATTCTGAAATCACATGTTCCAGAGTACTTTAATTTTTTTAGTGATACCAGAATTGTTTTAGATTGTTCCGAGATATTTATCCAAACTCCTTCTTTGGAAAACCAATCATTGACATTCCAATTATAAATTGCATAATACCTCTAAAGTTCTCATTGGAATAAGCATGACTGGTTGTTTTAATTTCAAAACTATGGGGTGGTAGTGCTTCTGATGTTGAAATAACCAGAGCGAGTGGTTTACTGGAACAATTAGAGCCTGGTGATGAAGGTATGGTATAGATAAGGGTTTTATACATTTGAAGAGATGAAGAGGAGTGGATATGTACTGTCCACCATTCAAATGTAAATAACAATTTTTGAAAACTGAAGTCGAAATAACAAGATGAATTGCATCTGCCAGAATAGATGTAGAAAGGAAAATGGAACAGATGCAAACATTCTGGATTCGTCAGGGAGTTATGCCACTTGCTCTTTGTAAGACAGCTGATGAGATTGTTTTTGTGTGTGGTGCATTGACAAATTTATTGCCACCATTAATAACTTAAAAATGTTATCATGAGTTTTCAGTCATAGCAAGTGTTCTGTTTATTCCCCTCAATAACAGTTAAACATATCCTATTTTTCTCCCAAATTATAAAAAAATGTAAGTTGGAGGTTGCTAGAAAAAATAAATTGATACATATAACATTATTGGAGGTGAAAGTCCATATTAAACTACTACAAAATCTTCAGATGATCAGAACTGTTTAAATGACTAAAACATTGGGGAGTGTCCCTTTAAGTTTCAAGAACATATGTTTAAATTTCAAACAACCAGAATCTATTTTAATAGTTTCTTATTTAGCTGAATTCACTACTAAATTGGATTTGTAACAGGTATTTAAAGTGTCTATAATAAGGTAAAATGGCATGAAAGTTTTCAATGAATCTGTTCGTTATTAGTCAATTTTAACAGTCACGATGTAAATAGTGATGACATTACATATGTTTTATAAACCTTTTAGCTAATTCATACTTATTTTCGCTGATGTTTTGTTTCTTACTATGTAAACATGTTATTAGATGAGTCTTTTTCAAATTCAATATATCTTCAAACGTAGTTTCTCCAGATGATAAGATATTGGACGAATCCATACCATAGGTAATTGATGACAGAATAATAAACCATTTCCCAATGACACAAGTACATGATGCGGTGGTTACTGCATTGGGTTAGCCACTGTGATCGAAAGCCTGTTGTAATCGATAAATGTCTACTATTGTTTTTAAATAACATTTTGGTAAAACAGCAGACACATACCCCCCCCCCCCCCCGCCCCCCCACCCCATGTCCGATAAACATTCAGTACTGGGGTTTTTTAACATCACCCTATCCTACGCGTTTTGGTTCGCGTTTTATCCCCAGCCAGGACGAAGTGAGGATTTTACCCGCCCATAATGCAAAGTTTAAAACACGAAACTACATGAGAAATACATGTAAAAATAAGTACAAAATTAATTTTACAGCGTAAGTTGCATTATATGCTTCTTGAAAAAAATACCTTATGACGTTGATGTAATCAGGTATTAAAAACACTTCATCAGGACCATAAATTATTATATACCCGACTTTGACCAAGTAAGTGTTTTTTGTTAAATTACTTTGTATAATATTTTATGATATTATGATATTTTATTGCATCTTTATAAACCACTTTTAAGATTTAAAAAGTTTCATTAATTAATGTTCAATTATTTCAAGTCTGTTTTCAAATTTATATTTTTGCGTTCAGTGTCGGGAAAACGCTTGTAACAGTATAGGCTACGTGTTAATGTTGGGACGCTAATTTATGGAAACAAAACAAGCTTTCTAATAAATATTGTAAATATTCATCATATTTTACAGTTATACTACTTGTATTATTATTATTATTATTATTATTATTATTATTATTATCTTTCTTCAATTTTTCTTTCTCTTTGACCATAGCAATACTTTTAGGGGTTTGTATGTAGACTAGTGCGTGCCTTAGAGGGTTTTTGTTTGTTTGTTTGTGGGTTGTTTTGTTTTTGTTTTGTTTTTGTTTGTTTTTGTTTGTTTTTGTTTTTTTAGGGGTGGTGGTTTGTTTTTTTGTTGTATTTTTTTGTTTGTTTGGGTTTTTTTGGGGGGTTTTGTGTGTGTGTGTGTGTGTGTGTATATATATTGTGGTATATTGAGAATAATTAGATTATCCTGTCGTCAAGTGCCTATGATCCATACTGGCGTTTTGGCAGTCGAATGTAAACGTTACCTACCCACAGGGGAGATAACCCTAAAGCACAATCAATTACTAAAAGAGGGATTTCAACTTTCCTAAGCACCGTAACTGGTTAATCCATCACCAGGTACATCTGGCGGCCAGTGAAGGAACTACAACATCCAGCCGCATGCGCTGCTGGCTGCTACTCCCGCAAACAAAATGGTAGCCAGGGTTTTATAAAGTTTTTCACAGAACAAAAATAAAATAAAAACATCTCCCCCCCCCCCCCCCCCCCCCCCCAATCCCTGATTTGTGTGATCAAAAGGACGATCGCCAACTCTTTTTTTCATTTGGCCTAACATCAAAATACGGCGTATTCAACTTGCACTAAGTATGAAACGAAATAAAATAAAATAAGTAGAAACTGATGTGCAGATATTATTTCGTGTTTGTTGTACCGTAGGCCTAATAGAGAGTTACGCGTCATACTAGATTACCCACGATCCATAGCGGCCGGCCATGTTGGTAGGTAAACAAAGCATCAACACCTAATAATAGCTAGGCCTACTTGTCGAATCTGTTTGTTAGTTTTCATTCGTCCTGAACCAACATAATGCCGACTACTTGTGGCGTTGTCAGTTGTAGTGCCCGCTACGGGAGAGACAATAAAGGATTTGTTTAAGGCTTACTATCATTATCACGCGTCAGGGTGAAGAAACTAAAGAAAAAAGTGAAAGACGAAGGAGGCCTTGGCTTTCAGTTATAAACCGATCGGACCTAGGACATGTACTATTGCTTATCTTGATAAAATTGTGTTTGTGTGTTGTGCCCTTACAAATATGTAGGCCCTACCCATCAGTTGTTCCATTTGACTGAAGAATAGAAATGCCATCACACACCTGTAAATATGTTTTATTGGGATATTTATAATTAGCATCTGAATACCCCTGGAAAAAACATACATTCAAACCAGATTCACTTGAAAAACAATTATCTCCAAAAAAAACTATATATGTTAACAAAAATAATCCTCCAAACATGTTTGCAGTTTATTACTAGTCACTGTTGAGAATATTGGTCATTTTCAGGCATTGATTAGTGAATAACCCTAACTGCACTGATGAGCCCTGGGGCGAAGCATGTTAATGAACTAGTTAATGGTCCAAGAAATGTTGGCCGCCTGTCTTCTACCTAGTATTTGTGTGCAAAAAAACAACAACAAAAAAACAAAACCCCAACCGATTTTCATATGAGTGGTATGTGCTGCCCAGTTTTTGGAACAGTTAAAAAAAACCCAAAAAACCTGACTATGTTCTCCACCAAAAAAATAAAATTCATTATAGTCATTTAATAAACACCATTCAAAATACACCACTAAAGCATATGGTTTATTAATAACCGGCTATTGGATGTCAAACATTTGGTAATTTTTACAAATAGTCTTAGAAAGGAAACCCACTACTTTTTTTCAAGTGGCAAGAAACGTACAAAATCAACACTTATCCGTTTATCCTGACAAGTGTAAATCTACTCGGGGTGGGGGGTGGGGGGGGGGGGGGGGGGGGGGGGGGGGGTGGGGATAAAATGTACCTCTGTGTATTGTTCAATGCATCTTCATTTCGAGCAGTCAAAACCAATGTCCATGTACTTGAATAAAACAAACCAGTTATTTGGACAGGTGACAATATTGGTGGACATGTATATTTCTAGATGTACTTGTCCTGTGGAGTAGTGAAACATTGTGCTTATTTCTATCGCTGGCAAGGAATATTTTATATGCACCATCCCAGAGACAGGGTAGCACATACCACATCCTTTGATATACCAGCCGTGGTGCACTGGCTGGAACACGGAATAGCCCAATGTGCCCATAGACATGGATCGATCCCACACCAGACCATGCACCAGACAAGCACTTTACCACTGGACTACATCCCAGACCCTAATCACAACCAGGTATGACCAAGGGATGATTCAGTTACTACTTGAACTTCTCAACAAAAATAACAACAACCCAGTTAGAGTTAATATAAATATATTAAAATAAAATAAACAAAAACACATGTTTAACAAAGCTTCATGGTACCAAATTACAAAGTTATGTTCCCCCTTTTAAATTGACAATTCTACAACATTAATTTCAGCCTTTCACAATCAAACATAAATAGTTAATTAAATTCATACAATGCTCTTATTCAGCGTTCACTGTGTTTAAAATTAACAGCTGTCAAAAGTTCACTATACATCCCAAGTGTCCTTCAAATGCTCATGTTGACTTCATGGTCACAAAACTGTTCCACTATTCCATTGTCCATGTTTCTCCAAATCAACGACAGTTATTGTCTCAAACTGCAAAATCACTAATGACTGTCACGTCTGTTCGTCTCCCGAACTCGTCTACCTCCCATGGCTATGACAACCATCTCAGCCTCAAAACCACCAACAAACAAAACTAAAACTTACAAGAAAAATGGGTCAACATACAAATATTGTGTTCAATAACACGACCCCTAAATCAACTGTCAGCGACAGTTCTGCAAATGTGCACACATGAAATAAATTAATTTCATAACCAATAGTTACCTTTAACTATGCGCCATACACCTTAAATACTAGCCATATGCTAGTCACAAAACGAGTCTACTACTATTTTGTAGGCTAATAAACAGTGGAATCTCGGAACATAAATTGTGAACCACTATCCTAACATAAGTTCTTAAAATACCTCATTATGAACATTTGATACCTCCAATATTTTCTATATATGTTGTAAAACGTTTAAATACACGCTAATTAAATCCATAATATTTAACTATTACCTAATTATATACAACAACTGGTTTTTTAACTACACCATACAAATGCTCAAAGTGGCGCAATTTTGATTAAATGCTATTTAAAATATTCTGCCAAATATTTCACTTTCTTCACTGCCACTCCCTTCCTATAGTCAATAAAATACCACTTTCCAGTGGGTGCTTTCTTTAATTCCATACAAGAAAAATGAAACCATTCAAATGGCTTGTGGGAACAGTCTGCTGAATCGCATGCAATCATTGGTGAATCATTAGCAGAATTATCGCAAATACAATATAGTGCTGGATCTTCATCTGATTTGTCAAGTGTAGCACCAGCAGTTGATGGATCAGTCGACAGTTCTGATACACTGTCTTTGAGCAAAGTACTCTGAGGATTTTTCATTTTCCACATTTAAACTTGTGTCAAGTGACTGGACCGCAGTTGATACTTTTTTTCTTGCTCACCAGCTGTTTACTTTTGTTGACACTGTTATATATATATATCTCTTTTTTTGTTACATCTGTCATCATATTACGTTATATATACAGTAGGCCTACATTTATCCCAGCAATAACTGTCCAGGTTTCCACTCTGCTCAACCCCTACCTCTCGTTCCTTCTTCTCTATCTCTCTCCAATTAATATCAATGGATTTGTGTTGTTTTTTGTGAGTGTTTTTTTTTCCCCTCCCATTTCTCTGAGCAAATCTTTACTATACGGTGAAAGCTGATCGTGGGCTTACGATATTGAATTTGTTCGAGTGCTAGAGGGAAGTCGGCATGTTCCTCGAATAAGGAAGGATAATAATGTAAATATACTTCTACAAAGTATGCCTTTTCTCCATCGGGATCCGTTCGTGACCAGTCTGTTTTCAAATTCGTGTTCATCTAGAAACCTGTACATTGCATTTATATCTAAAAACAATATCTGTGAAAATTCTTTTCTGTCATTATAACGAAGATGAAAACCCACCGCGCAGAGCACTTTCTACGAAATTAAAAATGTTAGGATCCATAAGATCAATCGTTTCTCCAGTCATTTTCAGACACGCATCTATCGACATGCCTGGAAGCGACACATACCACACTGGATCTGATGATGATAACTTGTTTAACGTGCCCATATACCACTAGGGTTTCGAACACGCCCATCCCGAGTCCGACCTCCGATAAGATCGGTGACCTGACTCGGGATGGAGGAGGGGGGGGGGGGGGGGGGGGGGGGGTAGAGTTGAAAATGGGCAGAATTTTGAAAATAGCAATTAGTAAAGAAAACAAACACAAAAAAAAATTACAAGCCAAAAATAAAAAGAATTGACTGCTCGGCCGAATAATATTTATATAATTTGGAGCATTTTAGAAGGACGGTCCAAAATTAAATAAGAGAAAGAAGAGAGGATCGGACTATTTAATAATAATTAAAAAAAAGAGAGTAATTTCGACATAATCTTTTGAACGCAGATCTAAAAGTTTAAAGTCCGATCGATATGTCCACGTGAGTGGCCTCGTTAAGGCCGTTTGGGTGCACAACTTATAGGGCCGAGATGGGTTACATCCCGTCAAGAAAACCCCTAGATTTACAGTCGATAGACGTTGAAGGTTTAGTGCTGTGCTGAAATACAGATCTTGAGAAGCCGGATCCGTCTGAACGAGAGAGAGTATCAGACTAGGGTATAGTCCAGTCGTCATGGGTTGGTATAGTGGTGCGGACGGGCCCGACTCCGGAGGATACGAGATGGTATCACTATAAAGCAAATAAAGTCTAGAAAAGAGTAGTAGGGGCCGACCCCGCTTCCTATTTCTTCTTAGAGTGGGGCGGTCAATCTTCCAGTGCTGCTAGGACAGGCTCGGACATGTAGAGACTAAACGCGAACAACCGTGGCGTTCTGCAGAATGGCCGTCATACGAGTCACGAAAAAACAAGTCAACATAATCAGACGAAGAAATGACGTGGAGGCGAGGAATCACGCTAAAAAAGAATCCAACCTGGTGGTGCAGACTGTCGAAACGAGAAGCGTTCCAGCGTTCAATCAGTTCCAATGGCCGCATACATCCCAGTAGAAAACTTCATTTCGCTGACAAAAACAACAAAATGAAGGATCCCCAAGTCGAGCACACGAAAGCACGTGCAGTGTGCACCAGCGAAACAAACACGTCTTACCGCGTGGAGCTCCAGACTGGGAATCACACTGGATCTAATCCATACATCTCTAAACAACTGCCTCGAAAACAGTGCATAACATCGGCCAGTAATAATGTATGCGACGTTGATAAAACTTGAAAGAATCAATAAAGATCAAATATTCTATCGAAAATGTTAAAAAATGCTCATCATTTTTGGTATACACTCTATTTTTCTATTTTTAAATAATCTGGCAGCGTTCAGGATTACATGTGCATCGTAATTTTGTAACTTATGCAATACTACTGGAATTCGCTTTTGAGTTTGAAATTTAGATTGTATGCATTGTGACATGTTCCACAAAGGCGGCCCGTCAAATGGCAGTGTCCTAACATTTTATCTTGACCCAGTGGGTTTCCGCACAGGTAACATGGGGTACGTCCCGCCTCCTTTAATTTATACGAAGCCTATGATAAGTGCATCTTGTACTTTCTTTAAACAAAATATGAATGGATGAAATAATGTTTAACAACACCCCGACACACACACACAAAAAAAAAAAAAAAAAAAAAAAAAAAAAAATCTAAGTAAAGATATATTTGTTTGCTAGCTATAATCACACACAAAGACAAACACTACTGAAGTTTAGAATTTATTTCAAGAAACACGAAGTAACACACTGGAATACACAAGCTAAAACAACGTGTAACAATTGGAAACCATCTTAATCAAAAACTAATAGCGTGTCTGTTGGAATATCTATATAAGATACAAATATCATTAAGATGAGTTTCTTATTTAAATAAATAAGAGTTATGTCAGTCTAGAGAGCTATGCTATTTAATTTTCAATTTAGTCGTTACTAGGTGATAATATAAAGATACTTTTGGGTGTTAAAATTCTAAACTTCCAAAATATATCTCTGTTTGTTTGTTGATATTGTACGAGAATTGCGGTATTAAGTTTCATAGCTATCCGATCAAAATTCAAGGTGAAGGCAGGCTTTCTAATGTTTAATAAAACTTATTTAATAAATATATAAATAACATTATATATCGTCTCGCTATTAGGTTGTTGAAACTTCCTCACAGGATCCTTGTACCAAGTTTCAGAATAAACTAATCAAAACTATAGGGAAAACAGACTTTGAAATCTGAACATAATTGTTTACATTTTAATAATTTAAAAAAATCACCAATTCACAACTTCTAAAATATCGCTCCACTAGTTTATGAAGATTGACCCTGGGAATCATTGTTTTTTGCCATTGTTAATGTTTCCAGCTATCAGACCCTTGTTGACGATTCAACCTTTGTTGTTTCCAATATTACACTCTGTACATCCAATGCACTTCTGATTGTCATAAGGTTTGTGCTAGTGTTAAATATATATTAATTCAACTATCAGACCCTTGTTGACGATCGAACCTTTGTTGTTTTCAATATTACACTCTGTATATCCAATGCATTTCTGATTGCGTTAAGGTTTGTGGTAGCGGCTTTGCCTAATTTCATTTTATTTCCCAATATATATTTGTCTTGTGCATACTCATTGAGAGATACACATTAGAACGATTAGAAACACACTGAATATATGAAACAAAATAATGGATTTAACAATTTTAACCACTGAAGATATTTCCTAAGCTGGAAGCAATATAATGGCAGCAAACTCCAGACAGTCCAAACACCAAAACCCCGAACAACAAAAACGATGTGTATCAACACTAATCATATTTTAATGTTATGTAATCTAATCTAAAAAACATTTACTCAAATATCTATGCAAAAGATAAAAGCATTATTTTTGTTAAGGTTTTATCAAAGATAAAATACTGCAGCTTGTCCGGGGGCGTTTGCAACTTTTAGGCAATTCCAGATATTAGCCCTTTTTCTTTACGAAGGTTACACCGAAACATTAAAGACAAAAACAAATAATTGTAGATTTTCTATTTTCTAAAGGACTCCTACTAAAATCATTAGTTTATTGGGGGAACGTTTATTCATGAGGTAGGTATCGTACAGTCCAGTTCTATACACCTTTATGAGTACTAATCCATTCCTGGTCACAAACGCATAGCACTTTTGTTGCAGTTTTGCACTGATGTGCAAAGACAAAAACAAAAAAACCTACAAAAACAAAACAAAAAACAGAACACGTATAAAAAGTATGATGAAGGAGAACAAAAAAATAAAATAAAATGAAACCTAATGACAAAGCATAAATGATGCATAATCATGAAACATTTAGCTATATACACCCAACAGGGGCGTTTCCAACCCTTGGCAATTCCTGATATATACTTCTGCTCTTTTTTTGGTAAATATATTCAATATTCAACAATGCAGATGTTTCTCATTCATGCTTGTGACAAGGTTTATTCATGAGGTTGGTACTGTACAGTCCATTTCGATACAATATATGAATATTAACACCTTCCTGGTTACATTAACATAGTGATTTTGTTAAAGGTGTGCACTTAAAGGAATATGCAGAACAAAAATCATATTAAAATATTGACCTCAACTAGGATGAAATAAAATAATAATAATAATAATAATAATAATAATAAACAAAATAAAATGAAAGGCAAAATTCGGTAACTAGTCCAGGAGCCATAGGCTGATTTCTTTTGAGAACCTGCATTTGCTGGATAATAATAATAAAGGTAGCTATTCATGACAGGTTTGATTTTAAAAGAGATTTACATCAAGCTGGATGGATTGAGAAAACAATCTAATCAAATGAACACTTGGCTCCAGGATTAAGTTCACAGAATGTAATAATAAAATACGTAAAGCATCTTTGAAAAATCTATCTATATACACTAACAAAAGCAATTCATATAGGTAATGCAATTCTTTAATTTCAGTATGCATTTAGAATATGTCAAATGGTGGCATACAACGGTTCATATATAATTTGGATACTATTTTAAAATATGTACACAAAAATATAAACACTGTTTAGGTAGAGGAACAATGAAAGGTAAAATTCCGTAGCTAGTCCAGAAGCCAAGGCAGATTTGTTTTGGGGGGTGGGGGATGGGCGAATCTGCATGTGCTGGATAATAATACTATGGGTAGCTATTGATGACAGGGTCGGGTTTTAAAAAGGAATTAAATCAAATTGGATGGATTGAGAATAACATCAAATGAAATGAAACCTTGGTTCCATGACTAAGTTCACAAAGTGTACCAATAAAACACATAAACTATCTAAAGAATACTTAACTGTGACACATCTAACTATATATGTCAACTAGTGGAAACTATTTTAAAATATGTACGCAAAAATATGAACACTATTTAGTGCATCTTTAAAGAAACAATAAAAGGTAAAAATCCGTAACTAGTCCAGGAGCCACAGGCTGATTTCTTTTGGAAACCTGCATTTGCTGGATAATAATCATAGGGGTAGCTATTCATAACAGGTTCGGGTTTTAAAATGATTTACATCAAGTTGGATGGATGGAGAAAAACATATCTAACAAGATTAACCCTTGGCTCCAGGATTAAGTTCAGAAAGGTGTAACAATAGAACTCGTAAACCATCTAAAATTCATCTAACGAATACGTAACTATATACATTATTAAAGGAATTCATATAGGTAATGAAATTCAATGTGCATTTAGAATATGTCAAATAGTGGCATATAACTCTTTTACAATATGTACACAAAGGATACAAACATTATTTAGTTAAAGAAACAATGAAAAGCAAAATTCCGTAGATTGATATTTTTTTTTTTTTTTTTTTTTTGGGGGGGGGGGGGGGGGACTGCATGTGCTGCATAATAATGTCAGGGTCGGGTTTTAAAAGGACACTTGGCTCCAGGACTAAGTTCACAAAGAGTAACAATAGAACTCGTAAACCATCTAAAGTCCATCTAAAGAATAGTTACTGTGACACACCTACACATATCAATTAAGTAAGGAATTCATATACGCATTTAGAATATATGTCAAATAATGGCATGTCATGATTCATTATATAGTTTGGAAACTATTTTAAAATATGTACACAAAACCACGGACACTATTTAGTTAAAGAAGCAATGCACAGTAAAATTCCGTAGCTACTCCAGGAGCCATAGGCTGATTTCTTTTGTCAATCTGCATTTGCTGGATAATAATAATAGAGGCAGCTATTCATGACAGGGTCGGGATTTAAAAAGATTTACATCAAATTGGATGGATTGAGAGAGAGAAAAAAAAACCCTAAGAAAATGAACACTTGGCTCCCGGACTAAGCCCAAAACGTTTAACAATAAAAACGCAAACCATCTAAATGAACACACGTAACAGGGTCGGGATTTAAAAGGATTTACATTAAGTTGGGCGAAAAAAAAAAAAAACCCCTAATAAAATGAACACTTGGCTCTCGGACTAAGGCCACAAAGTGTAACAATAAAAACGCAAACCATCTAAACTCTGTCGAATGAACACACGTAACAGCGATACATCTAACTATATACATTAAGAAAATAATTGATATAGGTAATGGAATTCTTCATTGACATAATGTTATAGTTTTAAAACTTGAATGTATGTTTATGTAATATGACAATTTAAACCCATTGCAAGTTTGCTATTGGGGAAGCTAGAAGTACTGTTCACTGTAACATAGTAGTGGTATGTGTGTGCCCATTCATACATAGTATGAACACGTCATATCTAAATTGAATAGGTACACCTGAATTTGACGTTGTAGTCAAATACCAGATGAACAATTTAAAGTTGGTTTTGTTTACTGGCACCACTAGAGCACACTGGTTTACTCATTATCGGCTACTGGATGTCAAACATTTTGTAATTTAGACATATAGTCTTAGAGAAGAAACCCGCTACATTTTTCCATAAGTTATTTTACATGCACCATCCCACAGACATAATAGCACATACCACGGCCTTTGATATACCAGTCGTGGTGCACTGGTTGAAACGAAAAATAGCGCAATGGGAATACCACATGATGACATTACATATTTTCATTATCAGTAAATGATGTTCAGTTACATTTAAAAAAATTAAAATTCTGCATTAAAATTAGTTTTGGGTAAAAGGATAAAGGAGCAAGCGTGGACTCCTGAATAGTGAAATAATTCATATGATGTTGTCTTGAATGGTGACATAATGTTTAGTAATTTGCTTTATAATGTAGGTACTAAAACATTAAAATTAAGTCAAGTATGAGACATCATTGTTTTCAGATAAAGTTTTGAACATATTGTTTTGGTATTTCGTAAGGCACTTACGTTATGGCTACACAAGGAATAACACGTTTTACTCGTTTTTAGGAATACACAGGTAAAGTTTGTTTGGTTTAACGACAACAGTAGAACACACGGATGTATTAATCAACAGCTATTGGGTAAGAAACATTTAATTTAATTAATCGTAATTTTGATATATTGTCCTGGAAATAAACCCGTTACATTTTTCCATTAGAAGCAAGGGATCGTTGATATGTACAATGCCACAGACAAGGCAACACATACCATGGCTTTTGATATACCACTTATGCCCACTGGACCGATGGGATCGATCCTAGACTGACCTGGGAATGCAAAGTATACAGTAAAATAAATTGTAACCATACAGCTCTTAGTTCATAACTTGAGTATGGTGTTCTTTTAAAAAGAAAGGTAAACAAAGAAAACAAAAACAAAACACGAAAAGAAGCCCCCACCTACGAACCACCCCGCTCCAACATCTCCCCACCCCCACCCCCCCAAAAAATTAAAAAAAAAAAAAACTAAAAAAAAAAAATGGAGCAGACAAACGGTTGTACTGAATGATTTTATTTATGGGAAAAACTAAATGAAATAGAATAAAATAGAATAGATTGTACTAGAAATAAAACAAAACAAAAAGTTAAAGATAAAAAGTAAACTAAAAATAGAAACAGAATTATGAAGAAGAAAATGAAAAATCAAATATAAGACAATATAAATAAAAATATCGTTAAAAGTCGTAAACAATCTTAAAGATGCAGTGTCAAAGTTGCATAATGGCAGCTTCAACATTTGTTTTTTCATTAATTTAACAATTCATCAGTTAACGTTTTATGCAAACAAACAATTGCTATTTTTAACAACTAATGTAAAACTAGTGAAATACTGCACTTCTAACTATGATACTGCAACTTTAGTCTGATTTCTGCAGCAATTGTATTGAAAAAAACAAACAAAAGAAACCCAAATGTAAAATACACCTTAAAAAGAGCCTTCTTTACTAATACAGTTGCATACGAATTGTAAAAGAAAACTGTGGAGTTCTAGCATTAGCATGTTTCTGTCTTCCATATTCAGATACAATATGCGGAAACATGCAGGGTTGTGAACTTAAATTGTGGTTTCTGTTAGTTATTAGGTTCGTTCTGCTCATCTTCGGCTTTCTTCTTTATTTTCCTGGAAATAAATATAATCTATCATTTGTGCCTAATGTTACATGGGACAAATTGTTATATTTCTTTTAAGGTTATGATAACACAAATATCAATGTGTTATGATATCAAAGATTAGTATTGAAATAGCCGAACTAAATAGAGGATAATAAGTTATTACCGAGTTATCAAGACATTGTACTTAGCAAATTACAAACACAATTTATTTCACGAGTGTCGTAATCTTGGTAACAACTAGTATGATAAAACCTCATACAAGCTATGAAACAGTTATTGTGTAAAAATAATGCCTACAATTACATCCGCCCATATCATTCCAACACGGAATGATTGTGCTGACGTGAAGATAGAATGTGTCATAAAGTGAACGAGATAGAAAGCTTTTTTCCCCACAAACATGGTATGAGAGTGAAGATGCAGAGGACAGGCACATTCAAGGTAAATCCGGTTACAAATCTTGAAATTTACTAACACGGATAGATGGCTTAACACAATTTGAAAAAAAAAATTTGATGGTTGATGGCTGAATGCATTCAATATCGAAAGGTAAATATAATGAAGGATGTCGTAAGAAAAATTATAACGTACAGCAATCAGCAGCGGGTGCTAATTTCTGTAAGGGGACAAGGGGGCCCTAATTAAAACAACAATTGTGCTAAATCATTGTTATGTGTTATATATACAACACACGCACGCACACACACACACACACACACACACACACACACACACACACACACACACACACACACAAACAAACACACACACACACACACACACATTAACTGCTATGTGAAATTAAATTACATTGTCACGGGATTAAGTTACATTTTCGAATGCCCAAACAGTTTAATAATAATAATAATAATAATAATAATAATAATAATAAATATATCACAGATGTTCTAGAATACGGTGGCCTGATGACTGAGAACAGTGTGTTTTTGCAATCTGGCCATTATAAGTTATTGTGTGCAATCCCGATGGCAAGTGGTAAAAACATTAAAAAAATAAAAAATCAGAGTAGAGAGTACATAATCAACTCGTGTCTAATCAATACTATATATATGTTTACATCTGTCAAATTCCTTATATATGTCTTTATTTGAAGTCAAAATCACACAATCATATATTGTTAAAATGTTGTATTGTTTAAAGAAACCAGTAGAGCACATTGGTTTATTTATTATCGGCCAATGGATGTCAAATATTTGGAAAATCTGACATAATGTTAGAGGAAACTACAATTTTTGTTTTCATTAATAGCAACGGATTTCTAAGCGCCATAAACCAGACAGGATAGCATACAACTTTGATATACCAGTCGTGGTGCACCGGCTGGAAGTAGAACGCGCCCAATGGGCCAACGAAGGGAATCGATCCTAGACTGACCACGTATCAGGCGAGTGCTTTACCACTGGGCTTTTGTTCCATACCTATAGCAAGAAGACATAATCTACAAGAACGACACCAGCAGTGGCATGCTAAATGTTGGAAGTCTTTTCTTAAAGAATAGTATACACATGCAAAAATAATATAAATGTTTATAACTGTGCTTAAGCAAGAAATTAAAAAAAAAAAAGTATGTTATAAAGAAATGATACTCAATAAAACAATTTAAAATCTGTGATTTCGCCCATTTTTCCATGATCGTGGACAATCATCGCCTTTACATCGTGAAACGAATGTCACCCTTATCCCCCAATCAGGAAAAGTTTTAGAAGCTCTAAATGGAAGTAACCATATGGAAACTTCAAATCGTCCAAGCTGTGAACCGTGGATTACATCCGGAAATAATAAAAGAAAGAACATATAGCAAACACGAGTAAATTAATGTTTGAAAGGCATTACTCAAATTTCCCCTGCGTGTGCTGTAACCTCACCGTGGTGCAGGGGTGTAACATTCTCTTTGCGAATGGCCAATACAGCACAAAATTGAAGTTTTGAGTAAAATTCAGTATCCGTAAAATTCTGTGATATTTGTGTTTTTGCACAGTTCTTTACACTGTTCTTTACACTGTTTTTGTTTAAACCTTGAATTTTTATATTGATGTTGATCATCACTTTATTTATTTGCATTACCATAGTTTGACACCCAATAGCCGATGTATTTTTCGTGCTGGGGTGTCGTTAAACATTCATTCATTCATTCATTCATTCAATACTCAAATTTCTACCCAAACACTTTCCATGTAACCATAAAGATCACAAAGTATTCAGCAGAAACATCATCAAAATAAGGACAGTTGCATGAAACGTGTCAATATTTATTATTATTAGTAGTAGTATTAGTATTACTATTATTATTACAATGTCCCAGCCATTATAGTCAACACTATAGTCCCTTTAATACATTTCCAACCGAAAGGTAACAGATTGGTTTTGAGAACATATTTCGAAGTAATTTCTTTGAAATAATGGCCTAAATATAGAGCAACACTTATTAGTTGTTATTATAGAAAATGTTTGACTACACATATAATTATATATTATTTAATTACCTCTTATAAAGTGTCCACACAGTAGGAATAGCAAGAGCCAGAACAACTGCGATCACAATTCCCGATATAGCACCTGCACTTAAGGCCGACATGCGTTCTGGTTCATCTGGAACAGCTAGAAATATACAACACTATCAATTGACATAGATATACTATGCACTGCTATAAGGCTTCCACCTAAGCCACCAATGTCCATACAAATCAGAGGCGTCTTGACAATATGTGACTGCTACCACGATTGCCGTATGTAGACATACTGTCATTTTGCTGGTTCACTATTTGTACAATGATAATTCCCTAACAATGACAGGTCCTTTGATTAAAATGAACAATGTTCAGAGTTTACTTTCCAACATTCATGATACTGCAGTCACATTTGTATCAACGAGCTCTGCACCGCATGCACTGTTTTCAATCATTTATATGTTCTGCTATTTTGATTGATGTTTTAAAAATAAATTGTCAAATGTTACTTTTCTGTTCGCAAATACTCATTGTTGTGTTTAGCAAACATTGTGGTCAGGTGTTGAGAATAAAGAGTCTGAACACAAATTAGTAAAATAAATTAAATTTAACTTACAGATTTTCTCCATAATTACTGCTCTAAAATACTGTCACAACAACAAAAATAATCCCACAAAAATGATGGGAGGGGAACTATACCCCATATGAGGACGGCGATGTATGTCGTTTTAACTACTCTATATGGCCTGCATATGTGACAGCCTCCCACTCCCCTCCCCACTAGACTGCTGTCTCTCCACTAGAGAGTGTGCTCTACCCCTATGTTTTTCTCCAGACATCTTTCCTATAGGCTACATTCTAATGTTTTATACTAGGTCAAATTTCATACATATCATTTTCATTTGCTTCCAAACAGCAAAGGACATTTTAAATAGCTAGGTAAAAAGAAATCCCGTCAAGAATCCAGAAGGTATTTATTGATATAATGCTTTCTATTTAAATCATGTTATGGTAAGATAAATATCCGCATATATACACATATACAAATGCACACACATTAATATTATTTCAGCCCATATGATATTTATTGTGCATGGATACAAACTGATGGTTTCTCGGGTGTTAATAAGAACATATTTCTTTATTTGTGTTAACCAGTAATTCACAAGTGTCTCTGAGTATTTGTTGGATGAGGAGAAAAATTCCGGGTTCCCTACTAATAGAATACTGAATAATTAGACAATGACAATAATCCCCATCAGCGTTAAACAGTATACAAACTCCCACTGCCCATCAGCGTTAAACAGTATACAAACTCCTACTGCCCATCAGCGTTAAACAGTAGACAAACTCCCACTGCCCATCAGCGTTAAACAGTAGACAAACTCCCACTGCCCATCAGCGTTAAACAGTATACAAACTCCCACTGCCCATCAGCGTTAAACAGTAGACAAACTCCCACTGCCCATCAGCGTTAAACAGTAGACAAAGTCCCACTGCCCATCAGCGTTAAACAGTAGACAAACTCCCACTGCCCATCAGCGTTAAACAGTACACAAACTCCCACTGCCCATCAGCGTTAAACAGTAGACAAAGTCCCAATGTCCATCAGCGTTAAACAGTATACACACTCCCACTGCAGGGTTAAACAGTAGACAAACTCCCACTGCCCATCAGCGTTAAACAGTAGACAAAGTCCCACTGCCCATCAGCGTTAAACAGTAGACAAACTCCCACTGCCCATCAGCGTTAAACAGTACACAAACTCCCACTGCCCATCAGCGTTAAACAGTAGACAAAGTCCCAATGTCCATCAGCGTTAAACAGTATACAAACTCCCACTGCAGCGTTAAACAGTACACAAACTCCCACTGCCCATCAGCGTTAAACAGTAGACAAACTCCCACTGCCCATCAGCGTTAAACAGTAGACAAACTCCCACTGCCCATCAGCGTTAAACAGTAGACAAAGTCCCAATGTCCATCAGCGTTAAAGAGTATACAAACTCCCACTGCCCATCAGCGTTAAACAGTAGACAAACTCCCACTGCCCATCAGCGTTAAACAGTAGAGAAACTCCCACTGCCCATCAGCGTTAAACAGTATACAAACTCCCACTGCCCATCAGCGTTAAACAGTAGACAAACTCCCACTGCCCATCAGCGTTAAACAGTAGACAAACTCCCACTGCCCATCAGCGTTAAACAGTAGAGAAACTCCCACTGCCCATCAGCGTTAAACAGTAGACAAAGTCCCAATGTCCATCACCGTTAAACAGTATACAAACTCCCACTGCCCATCAGCGTTAAACAGTATACAAACTCCCACTGCCCATCAGCGTTAAACAGTATACAAACTCCCACTGCCCATCAGCGTTAAACAGTAGACAAAGTCCCAATGTCCATCAGCGTTAAACAGTATACAAACTCCCACTGCAGCATTAAACAGTAGCCAAACTCCCACTGCCCATCAGCGTTAAACAGTAGACGAACTCCCACTGCCCATCAGCATTAAACAGTATACAAACTCCCACTGCCCATCAGCGTTAAACAGTAGACAAACTCCCACTGCCCATCAGCGTTAAACAGTAGAGAAACTCCCACTGCCCATCAGCGTTAAACAGTAGACAAAGTCCCAATGTCCATCACCGTTAAATAGTATACAAACTCCCACTGCCCATCAGCGTTAAACAGTATACAAACTCCCACTGCCCATCAGCGTTAAACAGTATACAAACTCCCACTGCCCATCAGCGTTAAACAGTAGACAAAGTCCCAATGTCCATCAGCGTTAAACAGTATACAAACTCCCACTGCAGCATTAAACAGTAGACAAAGTCCCACTGCCCATCAGCGTTAAACAGTAGACGAACTCCCACTGCCCATCAGCATTAAACAGTATACAAACTCCCAATGTCCATCAGCGTTAAACAGTAGACAAACTCCCACTGCCCATCAGCGTTAAACCGTAGACAAACTACCAATGTCCATCAGCGTTAAACAGTAGACAAACTCCCACTGCCCATCAGCGTTAAACAGTATACAAACTCCCACTGCCCATCAGCGTTAAACAGTAGACGAATTCCCACTGCCCATCAACGTTAAACAGTATACAAACTCCCACTGCCCATCAACGTGTTCTGGCTTTCTGTTGAGTAATCTTGCGTAAGATCATTGATAGTGTTTGTCAGTTGCTAGGTAGATGGACACGCGAAATTGGATTGAGAAATAGGTTTATTTTCCGGGCAGCATGCCTCGAACATGCTAAAACCCTGACAGATGCACGCACTTAATTAAAATAAAAAATGCAATACCATAAGTGAACATAATAAAGTGACTCTCAATTGGGCCTCTAATTAAAATAATAAAGTGACTCTCAATTGGGCCTCCATTTTCTGCTGCTATAAGTTATTATTCCAGGATGAAATGTACCTTCTTCCTTCATCAAGAGTTCTTTTCCAATATTTCAAAATATCCTGTTAAAGGTTTTCTACCATAAATATGTATGACCAAACACCTGTTGACGGTCTTGGAGGAAGAACGACGGACACTGATTAGTTCATAGGGTACTTAAAAAGGAAATCTGTTGGAAGAAACTCTCTTGAAGAAGGAAGTCCATTCCATCATTGATTGATTTTACTACACACAGTAGATTTTCAATCGCTTCTTAATGAAAGCCGGTTGGCTGATGTCATTCGTTGACCATAAAGCGCAGCGATTCAAGGTTCCGTGACATAGAGAGCGTCAACATTGTTGACATTATATATTATCACATGTGCTACACTTCAAAAATGCTTTGCAACAGACTGCAAATTTAACCGATGATAAGCAACACAATAAGCACTGCGCAATTTCTTTACGTTCTACGTTGCATACTTATATGTGTATAGATGCAGTTTTATTTATTTAATATTTGTCTTCAATTATTTTAAGGGTCAATCAGGTAAGAACTGACAAAGACAAAGACAATGTGCACTCTGTAGGTCTTCTTACGTCTTATTGCATGGCCGCCAAGTGTCATTTTGTTAATTATTAGTCTACTTACACAATCAATGCAGTGTATGTTTACTCTGTTGTACGCATGTTGCTCTTAATTTACCACATTACAAACTTATTTACTGTTACGGTATAATTATATGGCTTAACGTGTTTCCTTTAGTAGTCTCCTACCGGTCCAACCGGCCGGAGGCACAGGTTTCATCGCCAACTTCCTGTCTGTATCTGTCTGTCCGTCCACCTCTCCCACATACAGTGTCATCACCAACCTTCTGTCTGTGTTTGTCCGTCCATCTCCCCCACATACAATTTTATGCCAACCTTCTGTCTGTGTCTATCTGTCCGTTCAACTCTACCACATAGTTTCATCGCCAACCTTCTGTCTGTGTGTGTCCGTCCATCCCTCACATACACAGTTTTATGTACTTTTTCGACAGACTCAAGATATTAAGCTAGAATTTTGTATATAGCTTTACAGATCAGGTTTACGTTTGATAGTGATATTAAAAAATATATAACAGTCATGACCTTTGAACTTCGGAGATATGAACATTTGTTGTGTTGGTAGGGGACATGTATTCTTTTAGCAATGCGCTAAGTATGCTTGTTTTAATACAGTGTTTAGTGCATCTTGATCCCTTGCCATGTACTAAACATTCGTATTATCTTCATGCAGTATGTCTAGAATAGAATAGCACCATTACACATAGACAGTGTTCAGTGCATCTTGATCCATTGTCATGTACTAACATGTGTAATATCTCCATGCTGTATGTCTAGAATAGAATAGCACCATTACACATACACAGTGTTCAGTGCATCTTGATCCCTTGCCATGTACTAACAGTTGTAATATATTCATGCAGTATGGCTAGAATAAATAGCACAATTACATATAGACAACTAGCAGTCGTTGTTTGTTGCTACTATATATATTAGGTAGTCTCGTAGAAGTCGCTGGGACATTTTGAAACTGGTTCATTTTGTTAACTATATAGATCTATATGGTTCGAATGGGTGTATACCACCAAATCAAGTCCCATAGATGACAACAGTAACACATGTGGCTAAAACTCCTACATGCAGAGTATCAATCGAAATAAATACTACCACACCTCACCCTTAAAGTGAATCAGAAAAATCAAGAGTCAAGATGCTCATTTCGGAGATAACAGGTAGCGTGTATGACTACTATAGTTCCGCTTAAAATTTTAGTATGTCTTTGGGGTTTTTTACAGGTATTCCATACATATTTCAAGCACAAGGCTACTTGACAGAGCGTTACTAGATGAAATAAAATTGCATACATTTTTTGCCCAGATTGTGGGTGCACCTCGAACTTTGACCCTGACAGAAATTATTTAGTTTAGTACTACCTACAAGACCAAATCAGTTCCTATTGCTGATCATGTTTACGTTTACTAACTTATGTACGCAGCGTAGCAACACACCCAGAAAGTACATCAATAAAATGTGACACCTCACATCTAATCTACCTGGAAGAAAATGTGTGTTGTATGTGCATATGTTGGGAGGGGGGGGGGGGGGGGGGGGGGGTCACATACAATTTAACAAATTTAATTAATGTTTTTATTAGCAACCGTCATTTTTGCCACTGTATAACAAATAAAAGTGTATTTATTTATTGTCAATGGATAATAGTATTTGCTCAAATAACCAATGTCACATAGTATTACCAATCACGGTACACCTCAAACTTTGACACAGAACTCTATTCTTCCGTACCAGGCAATCACACGCAGGGTTCTACACTGCGAGTAAAATGCTAATATTTGTTAGTAAATTTTTTCACAGACGACTTTTGGATAAAAAGTAGTAGCCAATTTGTTAATACAGAATATTGGGCCTAGTAAGTATAAACAAGTTGAACATGCATATTAAATGATCAGTTATTAATGTCTTAGTAATTAGTATAACATGGTTTTGAAAACAAAGTATATTTACTTCCTATATTACTTCCAGACTCTAGTTAAGATCGTCTGAATTCGTCATACTAGAACAAATATCCCATTTATAAAACCTACATTGTACCGACATTTAGGATTAACATTTCAAAACAGTTGCAAATGATATTTTCATATCCAGAACATTATAGAAAAAAACAAGCAAAATGACAAATCTTCTTTGCTCGCTAAAATACCGGCTCTCCTAGATATTTGTCCATCCAACTACCTCGAACTGTCGGTCAAATAAGCACATATTCCCTGCCAAATGCTTTCAATCATATTGATGTCGTTGATAATTATGTTGGAAATCTTTCTTCCCATCTAGCATTAATTTATGGAACAATTTATCAATGAATGTTAAAAATTCCACATCTATCAGTTCTTTAAAAAAAATATATATATGTAAAAGCAAAATATTTGGTAGTCCCTGCTCATTTATGTGAGGGCGAACAAAGATTCAAATACTGCACTGCAGACTTCGATTAGGAATAAGTGATCTAAATGGCATTTACACGTTTCGTTGGTTAAAATCCATCAATGTACCTGTGGTCATCACGTTGATGAGTGGGATAATGTCCTGTTATTTTGACCTCTATACAATAGAGAGCGCCAGACCTACATCTACTTATCTGGGTTAACTTATTTACATTTAAATATCAACACATTAATATATGGCGATCCCAACTTAACACTATAAGAAAACCGTCTGAAATATATAATCACATATTAAGTTTGACAGGTCAAATATACAATAGTTTTTTCAACACTAAATGCACATCTTATACTTTCTAAAATGGCCTTGTTGACCAGCGAAAGGTCTTTATATAGTCTATGCCTGTTGACCAATCCCATCTGTTAATATAAACAAAAATAAATATTGTTTAAACCAACATATACTATTAAAAGAAAGTAGGGGGATGTAGGAAATATCAGTCAATTAAAGAAGTATCAAGAGGTATCAGTGTCTAGGAACAGATGTATGATAATGATATAAGGAATTGGGAAGACATGACAACCGACAATTCATGTTGGCTGCAGACTGTATGGCTGCAAACGACCTTGAAACAAGATAGGGATGACACGTGAAAATTTAATGTTCACGTCTTTTAATCAATAATGGGTACCGTATATCTTCGCCTATAAGTCTTTTTTTTGGTTACCAAACAATTATTTTATAAGTTAGGGGGTCGACTTATAAGAGGGTAAGACAATTTCACCAACAATTATTACCGTTTTAGGGATGATTTTGCAAGTTTTACTGTTGAATTATTTCCTCTATTTATACTCAGATACAGTAGAATCTCGTTGGCTCGACCTCACAAGGGTCCAACATACCGAAACGCTTGAACCAAAAATTAAGTCCCAAGTTTTTTGTTCAGAAAACACTTATATTAACAGTTGATGGGTCGAACATGTCCGTGGTAGACTACAGGCCTTCACTAGAACCCGTCTGTGTTATTAGCTATATTTCCCTTGAACTGATGATCCACCATATACTAAATGGGAAACCACCAAAAAGGACCAACTATTGCTGCACTTGCTCAGTTGGTTATTACAACCTTTAGATTAATTATTTAGGCAGAATGAATCATAGATGAATCAGTGAATCACAATAATAGCCATGCAATCCTTTCTTTATGTTGTTTGTTAAGCGGCTATCGGTAATGATCTTTCCTAGTACAGCTAATGTTACTATACCTGTTAGATGAACCGTGATACCAATCAAACATTTAGTGCACAAATGGGCCTTGGTATCAAGCGTTATATTGAACGCGTATGCAAGACCAGTTTTAAATGATATTATGGGCGAGTTAATCAGCTGTCATCACTTTAGCAACCACACATTTACATTCCCATTGCATTTCAACTTATTTTTGTGCTTATATCCAATTAAGTTTCAAGCACACTGTCCTGGGCATACCCATCAGCTATCTGGGTTGTTTGTCCAGGACAGTGGTTTAGATGTTAGATGGTTAGTGAGAGAGAAGAGGGTGTAGTAGCCTTACACCTACCCACTGAGCTCTTAAGAACTCGCCCAGGGTTGGAGCCAGTACCGGGCTGCGAACCCTGTACCTACCAACATGTAGTTCGATGGCTTTGCCACCGAGGTCTGTTTACATTACCAACATGGAGCTCGACGCTGCACGTCCTTTCGTGTATTTGACTTCAGAATCCTCATTTTGTTTTGTTTTTGTCAACGAAATGGAGTCTTCTACTGCGATGTATGTGGCCATTGGAACTGATGGAACACTAGAACACTTCTCGTTTCGACAGCCTGCACCACCAGGTTGGAGTCCTTTTTAGCGAGATACCTTGCCTCCACGTCAATTCTCCGGCTGACTTCTGTCGACAAGTTTTTCTATCATTCGTATGAACGCCACAGAAATATCCGATGTTGACCAAATGGTTCGGTGGAACTACCCGATAGGTCAAACACATTCTCGAGCACCGACGTGGTTCGAGCCAACGAGATTCAACTGTATGTTAATTTGAAAAATGTATTTTTGTGTAACTTATATTTTTGGCATAAATCGGTTTTGGTTATGGGGAAATCCATGCGATCTCACTCACAGGCCAAGACAGCAGTCCACTTAGTTAAAATAACAGCAATCACTATTAGCAGTGTTGAAGCCAACAATATCCCAACTGCCCTAGATGTCCCAATAGACGACTTCGGAATTCCGAACTGCACATGTACGACATTGCGGAAACAGACCCGATCAAAGGTCAATACCACATAGAAATGGTTCGTTTTCATCGCCAGTGACTTTAAAATAGATTGTTCTGTAAATAAGACATGCATTTTCGTGAAATACTTGTGGGATGTCATATGAATTTTGTAAACGTATATGAATAAAATTTTAAAAACGTTTGTCTTCAGCACAATATTTACAAATTTATTGATTTGTAAATCATGGTTGGGGGGTTAATTTCGTTTGTCACGTTGTGTTGATAATTTACTAAGTGCCCTTACATGCACATGGTGAGGAGTGGGTTTTGGAGGTCGACCTCCTCCTCCCTTACTCAAGCATATTTTCTTTTTTTTCCAATATATTTTTCTGGGGAGCATGTCTCGACCCCTTCTATAAACTTTGCTCGCCACAGTATAGACCTCCCCACTGCTAAAATGCATGCACACGTGCCTGCCTTAATAAAGTTTTCATATGACACCTACAACACATCATATGAGTAAGCTGGGGGGAGGGGGGGAGGGGGAGTCGGTCGGACAGACCCCCACTACCCGATGGGACTTACAGTGCAAAATTGGTCTATTTATATCCACGACGAAGTGGACAAATTCTCTAAATTTAAATATCAATTATTTTAATTAATGAATGTGTTTTGTGATACACAATATGCTGAAGTTCATGGATAAAAAACCAAATTGTCATTGTCATTGAGATTGTTACGAAAAAAATATCGCATGCTGAATAGGCGTCTATTATTTTGACAAAATAAATACAATAAAAGCATACTTTTAAGGTCATAATACATAAATTATGGTTGCATATATATTTAACTAATACAATGTAATAAAGAAAATAAATGTTGAATGTATAACTATTAATCCTGAGCAAATCAAAAGAATTAGTATGGTAAAAATGTAACATGAGTAACCGTGGAATTGCCCACATGTGTGTAGGAAAATTGAAAATAAAATGCTTTGCTAGGTTCATATTCTACACCACCTCCCGATCCAGACCACGATACACCCGTTAGTACCGGTGAAGAAAGAGATACAATGTTTTTACCATGTATTGTTCATAGACGAGTTTGAATTGCACCCCACTGCAACCATATTTGACTGAACATGATTACAGTCCGGACTCCCATTTTTGTTGGAGGGCAGACTGGTTTTTGCTCGAATTAGACAAAAATGCCTGAATCTGGATAAATACATTTATTCATATCACAGTAAAGATATACCCTAGTAACATGAGATGCAGATAGCACCTTATTTTTAATTCTACTAGGATTTCATTGACAGAGCTTTTCTTGTACAGTTGTCTAGTATCCGTCCGTTGTCCATCAACTTTACAAAAAAAGTGTTCTACTAGTTTTGACTGTATATTTGGCTACCAAATTCCTGGTTGGGCTACCACATATCTAAATGCGGTAGTCAGATGGGTTTCTCCGCAATCAAAAAGATGCTTAATTCATCGAGTTTTGACATTCCTCCATGCATGTGTGTACTCTGCTGCCACTATTTACTAACATAAACAGTATCTACATTAAAATCAAAGAAACAATATTAGATACTTTTAAGCAATTATGTTACAGCAAAACAATGACAACGCCTAAAGGACTTTTATATTGAACATTTTTTAAACTTAGAATCTGGCAGGTATCGAAAGATCGAACGACCAGAAAGAATATGTAATCTGTGTAATGCTAATGCTATAGAAAATGAATAATGCTTTATAATAGTGTCCACAATACAAACATTTGCGTTGTAAATATATAAAAATGTACTATTATAAGAAGCCAAGTGTGTACCGTTTTGTACAGTTATTATCCACTGGTAACAATAAGGAACTGAATAACCTAGGAACATATTTAGTGCAAGCAAATACAATTAGAGATGATAGTTAATGTAATAAATGCAACTTTATTTGTCCATGATTATATTATATAAACCACACCCACCATTTATTTTTTTGGCACGTATATAATTTTGTATAACTATGTTGTATTATTTATGTTATGTATTCAGCTGATGAGTTGAGTTGTAAAACTCAAAACAAATAAAGAACTCGAACTTGAACTTTAGATGTTTAATTCAAGAGGGTTCTGAGGATAACTCTAATTAATAGACACCAAGGGAACCTCACACAAAAGTTGGTGCTTGTATCCGCCAGGTAAAAATAATCTTTAAAAATGGCGCCAAACCACATAACTATAACAATTTACGTGTACTTCAGTATTCAAGAACAATATCGTGGGCTTTTTTTATTTTTATATTCCTTGTATGTTGTCTGTTAAATAATCTTTACACCTCTTGTTTTCTTACCCGGAAAGTCAGCAACTCCAATCAGTATGTCAAGCACTTCATTCTCATTCTCGAAAGATGGATGAATCAATCTCACCGAGACATGTACATGGCCAGTCATGGATTTGCCATTCATCGTAAGAACAGCAATGGTCTTCACTAGAGGAGAATCACACTCAGTATCATCAGTGGTAATAACTGGAGTCAGAGTCTAAAATAAAGAACAGCAATGGTCTTCACTAAAGGAGAATCACACTCAGTATCATCAGTGGTAATAACTGGAGGCAGAGTCTAAACTAAATAACAGTAATAGTCTTTACTAGAGCTTCCTGTCCTGGACGGAAGAGCCGGTTGAGGCAGGTACTTGTACCCATGACAGGCGTGCGCTACAACAGCTTGCTCTGAATGTGCATGTTAAACAATTTTCCAAGTTCCAAGTTACTAGAGGGTAGTTACACCCAGTATCATCAGTGGTAGTAACTGTAGTCAGACTCTAAAATAAAGAAAAGCAATGGTCTTCACTACAGGAGAGTTACACCCAGTATCATCAGTGGTAATAACTGGAGTTAGAGTCTAAAATAGCGAACAGCAATGGTCTTCACTATAGGAGAGTTACACCCAGTATCATCAGTGGTAATAACTGGAGTCAGAGTCTAAAATAAAGAACAGCAATGGTCTTCACTAGAGGAGTGTTACACCCAGTACGATCGGTGGTAATAACTGGAGCTAGAGTCTGAAATAAAGAACAGCAATGGTCTTCTCTAGAGGAGAAAAAGGAAGGAAAAGTTTTATTTAACGACACACACAACACATTTTTATTTATAAGTAAACGATTAGGATTTTGTATGCAAATGAGGTATCACTTATACAAAGTATATGTGACACATAGGTATATGGCGTCGGACATATTGTTAAGGACCACACAGATATTGAGGGAGGAAGCCTGCTGTCGCCACTTCATGGGCTACTCTTTTTGATTAGCAGCAAGGGATCTTTTATATGCACCAACCCATATATAGGATAGCACATACCACGGCCTTTGATGTACCAGTCGTGGTGCATTGGCTGGAGCGAGAAATAGCCCAATGGGCCCACTGATGGGATCGATCCCAAACCGACCGTATATCAAGCGAGCGCTTTACCACTGGACTACGTCCCACCCTAGCTCTCTCTAGAGGAGAGTTACACCTAGTATCCTCAGTTGTAATAACTGGAGTCAGAGTCTGAAATAAAGAACAGCAATGGTCAAACAGTATCAGTATTTGGCACAAACGATTTTGTCGTTCTTCTGTCAATTATGCAAAACCAATAGCAACATAAACGACGGATCGTTTGTGCAAACACTGTTATCACTCAAACAAACATGTGTTGGCTAATATCATTGATGTATTTCGTTATAAAATGCTACCTATATGTTAGCATACCACCAACATATTTACAATTTACGGAAGTTTGCCAAACTCCTGACGTCACGATATTTGGTGTTTGAAGCACGTCACACACACACGCACACACACACACACACACACACACACACACACACACACGCACACACATGTGCATATGTATACATCTATTATTTAGTAAATGCATTATATACTCTTGAAAGTACAGCTTTATGTACTGTTTATATACATGCATATACAATACAATCTACAGCAATGATTCAAAACCCACAACCTTCACCTTGCTTATGTTTTTGGGGACAATAAACAATAAAAAAAAACATTAAAAAAAATATAGATGGGTGTGATGAAAATCTCTGTTCCAAGAAAATCGAAATAATAATTCTGCCGAATAAGGATTCTCTGCGGAGTTCGACACGATTATGGGACATGTCATACCCAATTTGTCTTATCCCTGGATGTTTCGTACACACTACTGTTTTACACCCTTTATACATTTCATCCCCTGGTCATTTAAGACACCTTTTATGTTGAATTGTACATGCATATTGTTTGGTCTGTCTTAGTTGTTGTCTTCTGGGATTTTTTTTTTTTTTTCTTTTTTTTTCAATGTTCTTCATTCAGTTATAGTATACGTTGTAAATGATACCCTGGAAACAAAACTCAATGAAAATTTGTCACTAGATGAATGGGCCAATAACTCAACAACTCAATATAAAACATGTCCTAAATAACCAGGGGACGAATCATCTAGGGCATAAAATGTTTGTGTGTATGAAACAAATAGGGTACGAAACATCCCGTAACCTTCGACATTTGTATAGCTTCTTTCGAACTGAATCGGGTCTATTAATAGAGAACACGATGGCATTCTAGTGACTGAACCTAGTGTTGCACAAAATGTCCGCTAATATTAACTTTGTCACTGTCAAAGCATGGCAATACATAACCTCATCTGGTTCAGGCAAAGCAACCTGTGCAGCTACCCTATTGATTTAGATTAAAACACATTTTCACTGTAGCAAGAGCATGTAGTATTGTACCATGTATTAAGGGCATGCACTAATCCAAATGGACATTAATAAATGTTTGCTAAATTATATTGTGGTTTTAAATTATTTGACAAATATCATCTACCAGGGATTCTAGATTTTTTTTTAAATTCACTTGTCATAGGGCCAATGGATTTAAAAATTCACTGGCCATATAATGGTGAACTATTCACTTGCCAAATTTTAAATGTTGATAAAACAAAACAAAAACCCCCCAGTAAATTAAAATAATTAACTTTTTAATGTACATTTTGCATACTAAGATCAAGTTCAATTTACACAACATGCTCATTTGGCATATTTTATACTATGTTTAGAAAAACATGCAAACAAGTTTCATCTGTTTGGAATAAAGTTCCCCATTAATATTTAAAAATAATTGTTTCCACTAAAACCACCTAAGTTATAAAAACAACCCATGTTACCTATTACAACAATTAACAGCATTAAAAACAAAATAATATTTTATCACTTATAAACAAGCATATATTTATTTACTTATGAATGGGAACTCCCCCCAAAAAACCCAAACAACAACCCTAAAACAAAAACAAAGACAAAACAAAAAATGAAAAGAAAAGAAACGAAAAACGAAACAAGAACCTTATTATTAGCATAAAATGTATAATATATTACAGTTTATAGCATTCAAACCCCCACCCTACCCCACCCCACCTCACTAACCACACCAAATAGTAATTTTTCAATGTAGATACTTTGTTAAATTTATCTATTGTATAGTTAAAAAAAAAAAAAAAAAAAAATGTATGAGATATTTTATAAATTAAATTAATAATTTCCACTTTTAAAGTTTTGTAAACGTAAATGGTGGCTTGCAACCTTTAAACTACTAAAAGACTGGTTACCATTTTGCACATTACGCTTGCACTGTATTAATATTAGTATTAAGAGTAACAAATGTTTGGGTTCCAGTACAAAAACGAAAATGGCAGTGATACCATGAACTTTTAGTTTTTTCATTGTTTACACTTTATAACTTGAATAAAGTTGCATCGGTTGGTATATTGATGTCATGGATTGTTCAAAGATTACTGGTGGCCAAATATTTGTTAGTGAAATATTGCATCTGACAGTAAATTTAAAAAAAGTGACTTGTAGATGTTTCTTAAAGGGAGAGTAAACTCAAACAAGAGCCTTATTTGTTGGAAAGATGCATAACCGGACCACCAACACATACTGACACTTTAACAAATGAAAAACGTGTAATTTTAGAGTTAGTAAAAAAAACATGAGTATAACTTGGGGCAGCCATTTTGTTTCGTTTTTGTGACGTCCGGTGGTATAGCTTGGGACAAAGTAACGTCAGCTCCGTACATCTCCTCTATGCACAGTGTAAACAAACGCTCTAATTTACGACAAGGCACTTCGCTTTCATCAACCTGACTTGTAAAACAACATAAATGACTTGATAGTATAATAAACTATTTAACTAAATATATTTCAATTTGCATCAATAGAACAAAATGAAGTTACAGTATTTTTCTCTTTTAAAAATCCAAAGAAAAAATGCATATTATTAGGCCTATTCAGGGTTCACCCTGGATAAAAAATACCTGTAGCCAAAATATTAGCCAAATACAATTTTTAGTAGCCATATTGAAAATGCTTTAGCCAAATTTGTTTTACGCAGTACTGTATAGAGTATTTACATATGAATATGAAAATGTATCTTTTTCAGCTAATTGTGTACAAACTGGAATAAATAGGAATAACAAAACCTCAATGTGGGTAGGGGCAGTTAATATATTACTTCGATTTTTCAGCGGGGGTGGGGTTGGAATGGGGTTATGCAATATCTTCAGAGTTTGAAGCCAGTACCCATACCCCCCCCCCCCCACACACACACACACACTTCTAAGGCCTATGACATTAAATTAACAAACATACAGAAATATGGGGGTGGGTGGATGTTTATGGAGGGTGTTGTTTTTTCTGTCTTTCTTTTTTCCCAAATAGAGCTCATTATTTCTTTAAATAGCAATCTTTATGTTAGTTTGAATTGCTTTTTTTTTTTTTTTTTTTTCATAATTGAGATGTATTTCGGCCCTGAACTGGCATGTGTATTCAAACTGATACGCATTATCGGTCTGTTTTTATTACTTTGGTTCAAAGATTTTACAAAGTGAAAAACAACAAGTTACAGATTTTCCAGACAATGCATGCATGAATGCATGTCGTTAAATTAATAATCGTGATTATTAAAATAAGCAAACATTATAAGGCCTACGCTGTATTCTGCATGACACCGTTTTTCGTTACCGGTCGAGAGATGGCTATTACGCTAATTGAATATTTGGTAGTATTATTATGTTTGAAGTGTCGGATAGATTATGTAACCGTTTGTTCACATCAGAAGACAGAAAATGGCTTAGTCAAAAGTTTAGCCACTTGCAAATTTTATTAGCCATTTTTTGTAAAAATTAGCCAATGCCTCATTTGGCTACCGACAGCGTGAGCCCTGCTATTCGTAGGGTACGTTCGAGCAAAAACGGCCACTCACAATACCCAAGTGATAATTTTATTTTATTTGGTACTACGTAATTAGTCAGTTTTGTGATTTTAGATGGGAAAGTCTATATACTTAATCAAGGGTTTTATAGAATTACAAGGTACTTACAGTAATAAAGCAGGGCAGCTGATAATGTCCATTACGATTTGAGGGGTGTCCGCGTGGTATCACACAATACCCTGTGATCTTAATAAAAGAGACACATCTTTTTAGTGTGTCTAGACACAGTGTCCGGGGACCGTCTAAATATACACCTGTCAATCAGGAACCACAGGCACAGGCCATGGAAAGAAAATACCAATTAACCAAGAAAACACTCTGATTATTATTTCAGTACGAGGGTTAATTTATGTACACAATATAATACAGTTTAGTTATTTCAAAACTTTGACAATGGTGGTTTATTTTGTATTGAAAAATAATATATACTTGTAGCTGGCTTACTGGGATGGATATTATATTTCATTATTTCATTATACAAAGGGTCAAAAGTAATTCACAAGACACCTAATTTGCAGAAAAAAACTAGAAATTCTTGTTTACACACACGTCTTTCCTAATGCTTCTGACATCAACACATATTACATTATTTCAAAGCTAATTAACTCCGATAAAAAAACCCAGGAACATTTAAGACACTCAAATCCCTTCCATCAAACTGGCTTTAATACTTTATATTACTCAATTTATAATGTCAGTAGCATTACTTTAAAGAACACAGACATTTAAAATATTTTATGAAAATAGGTTGCCAAAAATTATGATTTGAAACAATGTGCCCAGTCAGTGTAACATCTGTCACAAAAAAATATGAATTGTTTATTTGAGAAGAAAATCATGTCCTTTGAAATTCTCTTAGCACTAGTCAAGGTAAAGATAATAAACATGTCAATGAGTCCTGAAATTATGTGATTTGAATTTGAAAGCAGAAAGGAAACTGTAATATCCGTCACATGTAATGTCTATCACAGGAGAAAGTGGAGTCAGTAACGTCTGTCAAATTCTGATAAGTCCAAAAAAGTCTTCATTTAGCATCTTTACAACAAAAGGTACTGAAATAATAATCAGAGTGTTTTCTTGGTTAATTGGTGTTTTCTTTCAGTGGCCGTACATGGATTAATTTATGTACACAACATAATACAGTTATTTCAACATTTTGACAATGGTGGTTTATTTTGTATTGAAAAATAATATATAATTGTTGCTGGCTTACTGGGATGGCTATTATTACAGAACATTGCGATGCATTCGCAAAAATCGGGTATGTTTTGTTTCTTCAGTTCGAAACCTAATTCCTGATGTGACACGTTAGGTATTACGTAACCACCAGCTCGCCAGAGGGCATATTCACTGGGATGGTACAAAATGTCTGCACCCGTTATATATAATAGTCGTCACATTTAACTGTTTTATTAATTAACTATACAATTATACTTGATGATATTAAAACAATAATGTGCATTATATATCGTTGAATATGTGGTTCCTGATTGGCGGGTGTACATGTATATTTAGACAGTCTCCAGACACTGTGTCTAGACACACTAAAAAGACATGCCTCTTTTACTGAGATCACAGGGTATTGTGTGGCAACCGTAATGGGCATTATCAGCTGTCCTGCTTTATTATTGTAAGTAATTCGGTAAAACCCTTGATTAAGTAGACCTTCCCATCTAAAATTGCAAAACTGACCAATTACATTGTCCCAAAGAAAAGAAAAGTATCACCTGGGTATGGTGAGTGGTCGTTTTTGCTCGAACATACCCTACCAATAGGCCTAATAATATGCATTTTTTATGTTGTTTTACAAGTCAGGTTGATGAAAGCGAAGCGCCTTGTTGTAAATTAGAGCATTTGTTTACACTGTGCATAGAGGAGATGGACGGAGCTGATGTCACTTCGCCCCAAGCTATACCATCGGTCGTCACGAAAACAAAACAAAACAAAATGGTTGCCCCCAGTTAGTAGGAATAATCATGTTTTTTTTATGAACTCTAAAATTACGCGTTTTTTTATTTGTTAAAGTTTCAGTATGTGTTGGTGGTCCGGATATGCATCTTTCCAACACATACGGCTCTTGTTTGAGTTGATCCTACCTTTAACAGCGACAGTGACACACTGATGATCAACAGTTGATGCGGAAAAACAGCTGCCAGGAACAAGCGCGTCAACGCCCAGTGTTGCACGGCCGTGGTGAACTGAATTGTGGAGGGCCCCGTCAGCTCCCTGTGAAGTCCGTGTCTGAAGACTGTGTAAGCGGCACATGGAAGCAGTGCATAAGCATGCCAAACAGTTGCGCTGGAAGGTCATGATGATGGGAACGCATACCGTCTGTGGATCTGGTATCTCTACTGCAAATAGCTCATGGAAGACCGCGGAAAACCGCTGCAGTCAGTGCTCTGATGAAGTAGATAGTCGGCACTTCTCTCGAGATGAGTAAGATGATCATCTCAATGCAGTCGCACAAATCCTGTGACCTACAGGTACCATATCGCCCATAGGCACGGTTGCAGCAAGCACCGTGACAGAAGCCGTAGGTGGTTGCTGGTCTGCAGAAGAACTGAAGCAGCTGATCATGAGAGCTGGTAATCCCCATAGACTGGCGCAGGAGCCGTCTCGGCCGTCACACAGGACCGTAGACACCGTAACGAGAGCCATCGATAGTAACTGGTCAGCTGCAAAGACAGTAGCTGAAGGACTGGCAGGAACCGCTGGACCGACATCCGTAGTGGCAAACACTGCAGTTATATCTGTCAGCAAGTAATTACAGTACTTCTGCAACAGTCCAAAGGAAGGAGGTGCGGCAGACAAGACCAGCTAAGTCTTCTTTGCCCACTGGGCGAGGACCCGAAGGTATCTGGTAAACTCCGATGGTCCAATTAGAAGAATGGATTGAAGACTTTCGTTAAATTATGATTTCGTTTCCGACTTCCGTTTCCGAATCCAGAAAACAGAAAATTAAATAAAGAATACGAGTTTCTGGTTTCAGTGAAAAGGAGCATGGTCTGATGTTGTTTTTTGGGTTGGTTCATCCTGGACAAAATAACTGGAAATATATGATGAATATGTTGGAAGTCGTCGAAACATTGTAGCAGAGCGTGGTTTAACTTCGTTTTCGCTGCAAAAAAATCCCCAAATAGTAAGGTCGTTTTTGAATTCGGAAAATTGCTGAAAACTGGGACACGGAACGGACAAGTATAAATTTGCAGGATGGACAGTTGAATGCAGAATTTAGCGATGAGGTGAGCGATGATGAATATTCAGATAAGATTATTCATTTAAAGAAAAATAAGGCCATGGCAAAAACATTCACAAAAACTAGAAATAAGTTGTTGAGATTAATGGACGAAGATTTGCCAAGTAGGACACAGGTTAGGGAATTAAGTGAAGAGTTATTTTCGGCTCAGGAACGGACACTAGATAGCATGATAGTGTTGTGTGATGTGTAGAAACATCATAAAGATAAAGAAAATATGAACAAGCTCAGTAAGGAAATGGATAAATTAGAAACTGAGTTTTCAGTTGCTGGTGAGTTGGCTCAAGAGTATTTGAATAATAAAAGGGCAAATAACTCATGTATAAAGTATGCAGTTTCGAAAGAGGTATATCAAGAGTTGGAAGCAAAAATACATGTTGAACAGGTGCGCAAATAGGTAAAAGAGGAACAGGATGAAATAGATAAAATAAGAAAAGAGTTGGACAGTCGAATGTTAAATAGTACAGCGAGATTGTTGGATGCAGAAAACAAAGTTCGTAAAAATAGAAAAATAGTTGAAGAAGAAATGGACCATGAATTACGCGCATCATGACGTAACTCAGACACAGACAATTATAGAACTGGTTATCAATTCAATTCTAGTCCACAGGCAATAGGTCATGATATGTGGAGACAGTTGAAGAAAGTTTTAATTCCCATTTTTGACGGTAATAAAAAGACTTATGCCAAATGGAAAGCTGCATTTGTTGCTTGTGTAGATCAAGCGCCAGCAACACCAGAGTTCAAATTGCTTCAACTTCGTCAGTATGTGTCAGGTTAGGCTCTCAAGGTTGTCGAAAACTTGGGACATTCTGCATTAGCATATGATGCTGCAAAAGAAAGATTAGAAAGAAAATATGGTGGAAATAGACAATTTCAAGCCCATGCGGGTTGGAAATTCAAAGGATTTAGAAATGTTTGCTGACCTCTTGGATGTTGTAGTTATAAATTTCAGAGATGCAGGCCATCATGACGAACTTTCCGATGGATCATTGTACTTAAAGTTACAAAAGAAAATGACAGAATCAATATTGGCTAAGTACAATAGATGGATTTTTGAAAACAGAAAAACTGAGTGTGTTGAATTGTTACGGCAATTCATTAATCAAGAGGCTGAGTTTCAAACGGTTGCTTTTCTGATGTACCAAGATACGAAGTGCTGATTAAAAGGAAGTCCAGTCAACGATCATTTTTTGGCAATGACAAGAAACCAGAAAATACCAGACAAAATTATAGAATGTGCAAAGTGTGTTCTGGTCCGCATGGTGTATGGGCATGTGACAGTTTCAAAAATAGGAATATTCAGGATAGGTAGGACATCGCGAAACATAACAATCTATGTTTTCGGTGCTTAGGCGATGATCATCATGGACAATATTGTAAGCGGACAAGGATCTGTGGAATTAACAGGTGTAAGAGTACACACAACAGACTTCTGCATCAGACCATGGAAAATTATCATACAAGAAGAATTGTCAATAGTGATAGTGTATCAGTATCGGTGAATGACAATCCAATTATTAGCACAGGACTGACAGATAATGAAATGGAGAATGATCAGTATAGAGAAAGGTCTCACACAACAAACACAGTTAATTCAGATTCGGTGAAGTTCGTTGCTATGAGAACAGTTCCGATAGTATTAAAAAATGGACACAAAAAGTTGACAGTGAATGCTTTGTTGGATGATGCAAGTACCGGTTTCTCGAGCAGAGTTGTGGACAGACAGTATGAATGTGCTTTGGTGGATTCGTGGTCGAAGCAGAAACTTCAAACCCTTCATAGCAAATCGAATTGGAGAAATTCAAAGTTCGACAGACACTATAAATGGCGTCATGTCCCAACAACAGGTAATCCTGCAGACATGCTCTCTAGAGGAATACCTGCTTCAAAGCTCGTCAGTGAAACTTTCTGGTGACTTTCTTGGACTGAATGAAGAAAACAGGCCCAACATGAATTTTCAAGTTGCTATAAACACTTCTGACATTGAGGTGAAAATGCCTTTTAGGACTTTATTTGTTGCTCATCAAAATGATCTGAAATGGAGATTGGATCCAAAACAATTTTCAAGTTGGAGAACATTGACACGAGTTCACGCTTGGGTTAGTCGGTTTATCAGGAACTGCCAGATGTCAAAAGATGAAAGATTGTATGGCGAGTTGCAACCAGATGAAATAGAAGATGTAGAAATGAGTCAGATAATCTTGATACAACAAGAGTTTTTCCCTGAAGAGTATTCAGTCCTCAAAAAGGGGAAAATATTACCTCTGAGAAGTAAACTAATTGGGCTACAACCGTTTATTGATGAAGATGGAGTTCTTCGCATGAATGGACGTCTCAAATTTGCACATTTCTTACCGCATGATGTTCGAATGCCAATTATATTGCCTCGAAAAAGTTGGGTTACAAAGTTGATTGTAAAACAACATCATGAAAAAGGGCATCATGTTGCAGGAACTAATCAGACACTAGCAAGTTTGTCAAGTTATTTCTGGATAATATCAGCTCGTGAAGAGATTCGTGAGTGGGAAAAAGAATGTCGAAGGCGGAAAGCTACACCTGCAAGAAAAGTGATGGCTCCTCTTCCTAATATCAATGTGCAGTGGATTTTGCTGGACCATTTATCACCGTTCAAGGCAGAGGAAAACATAGAGAAAAGCGGCATCTCTGCTTATTTATATGTTTGTCATCAAGAGCCGTACATCTTGAAATGGCTTATGGATTAGATACTGATTCATTTCTAAATGCCTTATATCGGATGACAAGTCGACACAGTGTTCTGGAAAAGATGTTGTCCGACAATGGAAAATGTTTTGTAGGAGCTGTAAAAGAACTTCGTGAGCTGGCTGATAAGGACAAATTGCTAAAATCTGCAGCAAATCGAGGTATGCAGTGGAATTTCAATCCTGCAAGTGCACCCCATTTTGGTGGGGTCTTTGAGTGTATGATCAAGTCTGCAAAACGGGTGATATATGCAATTTTAAGTAGTGCTGATGTAACTGATGAAGATTTAGTGACAGCGTTTGCAGGAGCAGAAGCGTTGATTAATTCGAGGCCGTTGACAATATTCCGTTGACACCTAATCACTTTTTACATGGTTGTATTGGTGGACAGTGTGCTCCAGAATCCGTTGACAAGAGTGATTTTCATCCTAGGAAAAGATGGAGAAGAGTTCAGGAACTTGTTAAACATTTGTGGAAAAGGTGGTTAAAAGAATGGCTACCTAGTTTGAATTCGCGGAATAAGTGGTTCAAGTCTGAAAGGGACATTCGTGTAGGTGATGTTGTGATAGTAGTGGCTACAGACACTCTTCGTGTTCAGTGGCCTTTAGGGCGAGTTATAGTTGTTCCCGGGCCAGATGGTCATGTGCGTGTGGCAAAAGTTGAAACCACGAATAAAGTATTGTTGAGACCTATTACCAAACTTTGTCCATTAGAATGTGATGTCGAAGAAAACTGATATTTCTAAATAGTGACGTTTACTGACAGTTCCAGTTTCTGTATAGTGTGTGGACATAGTGCTTATAGTATAAGTAATGAAGGACTGACTTATATTTTAGTAAAATAGTTACAGTGAACATAAATGGACCGAAATAGCATTAGAGATATTGAGTGTTGATATGAAAAAGGGTATTTCATATCGGGGGGGGGGGGGGGGGGGGGGGGGGGGGGGGGGGGGGGGGGGGGGAGATATGGATTGAAGACTTTCGTTAAATTCCGATTTCCGTTTCCGAATCCAGAAAACAGCAAATTAAATAAAGAATACGAGTTTCCGGTTTGAGTGAAAAGGAGCATGGTCTGTTGTAGTTTTTTTGGGTTGGTTCATCGTGGACAAAATAACTGGAAATATATGATGAATATGTTGGAAGTCGTCGAAGCATTGGTAGCAGAGCGTGGTTTAACTTCGTTTTCGCTGCAAAAAAATCCCCAAATAGTAAGGTCGTTTTTGGAAGTAGTCGAAACAGACATCTCGTCATGTCGCAAAATGGGTAGCAACATGGACACACATCATACGGGTCTTTCCCTGCCAGGAACTTCTTATACTTAGTGCAAGTACACACCACTCTGGCAGAACTAGTGTCTGACATATTCAATTACCTCTGCAATGAAAAGCAAGCACATACGTCTGTACAAGAAGCTGCTATTTTTTATTTCCAAAATGGCGACCAAGACTGTTGACCGGCACACATGAGAATTAATAATTTGGAAAACGAACACTTTAATAAAATGATTACAACCAAAATATTGTACAACAATAATGTAACAACATTTAGAAATGTGTTACAGACATCAAAGTCTCAAATAAACCAAGTAAAAAGGATAGATTGCTCAGATTACGACAGAGCAAAACCCAGGACGTCCAAACCATAAGACGCAAAGGAAAAAGAAGGAAGTTACAGTCACGTGACTGGAACAGGAAGGTGGGCGCAGTAGAAGAATTTGCTGTTGGGATGTGCACTATATGATCGAGTGCCTGCTGGGGTAATACACTGCTCTTATATATATGGCTAGCACTTCATCTATATGTCACAAATACTTTGTATAAGTGATACCTCATTTGCATACACATCCTAATCAGTTATTTATAAGTAATTTATACTTGAAAAGTATTAATGACTTACACTTCACTTATAAGTGAAATATACAAGTCATTTCCGTAAGGGTTTGTAAAGGCAGGAAATGAAAATGCTTTCAGTCATGTAGGACTACTGTGAAATGCTGCTGCATGCTTATGTGGAGCACAAGAGAATCATAAGCGTACAATACGGGAAGACCCCCCCCCCCCCCCCCCCCCCCCTCCGTGCTGGATAAAATCTTCACATTTGGGCAAAATTAGCCTGCCCAAAAACCTTCCACTAAGTATTTCCATCATTCTTCTCATAATAGTGGCGGGATTTAGCTCAGTCGGTTGAGTGCTTGCCTGAGGTGTTTGCGTCGCAGAATCAAATCACCTCGGTTGATCCATTCAGCCGATTGGGCTTTTTCTCGTTCCAACCAGTGCACAACAACCGGACAAAGGCTGTGGTATGTGCCTTCCTGTCTGTGGGAAAATGCATATAACAGATCCCTTGCTGCATTAGGAAAAACGTAGCGGGTTTCCTCTAATGACTACGAGTCAGAATTACCAAATGTTTGACATCCAAGAGCCGATGATTAATTAATCAATGTGCTCCAGTGGTGTCGTTAAACAAAACAAACTTCTTCTCATACAGTTAGTTCTAAGTTATGCAAAAATATGGAGTTGAACCCTATAAAAATAGCTGTTAGGTAGTCTTACAAATATTAATAAACATTGTTGTCCAGATTCTAGCATTTCGTTTAATTCAGGCAAAAAAAATCCCCTTACTTACAAATATGTTAACCCACAGAATGGCTTCTTGAACGTCTGTGTAAGTGACGATTCAAACAATAATACAAATACTGGAAATGAAAAGCACAAAAATGTTACCAAAATGTTTGAGTTAAATAATGAATAAGTGTAAATAATAACAATAACAGATGATGCATAACTATTATTACAGAAGTAACAGCATCATTTTCATACACTATTTGTCCCACTCTTCATAGCATACATTATACATTTGAGTCTTGACAGCAATAAAAGACTATAATTCCTCAGAATTAAATATATTGCTAACCTTAAATGTATTCTGTGTCGCTCATACATATAGTTGCATCCAGAGATATTTATCCCAATACACGTTACAGGCAAATCAATTAAGTTTTAAATTTTAACAATAAATTTTAAATTGTTTTAAAAACGTTCAGATGAACAAAGATGTACATAACTATAAAATAGAATTTGTCCCATGGCATATATTCGAAAACTCGATATCAATTCAAAAACTTAATACTGAGCTAAATGCTAATTAATAGTACTTTAATTAAAAACTAAAATTTTGAAATAATGTTTTAAACATGCATCGTGATAAACATACATAAGCATAGCTATACACAAAGTTTTGAGAAATGGGGCTAAACATAAATTTAATGTTTGAGCTAAATGTAAACGTTGACACTGCCGCCGACATCGCCGGAAACGTAATATATATATATTGCATTTTACTTATGTTAAAAAAACAAAAACATTTTTCTCACGATTTATCTACTCTAAAACATTAGATTTTGTTATTTTGCATCATTTGTGATACAGCTTTCCATAAACAACTTCGAAACATTTTATAAAAAACAAGTTTTAGAACATCCTAGGGCGCCCATGAAATATGTGCTCTATATAAAATTTGCAGTTGATTTTGCAGAGCAGACCACCATTTTATAACTTCTAAGATGATAAACTTCAAATAAAAAATGGTTTAACAAGGATAGCAGAAGGGTTGATAAAAAATTTCAGCCTTGCCTTCCTGACTAAAATATCGAACAAGTTAATGGATACAAAAGACAGAATGACTGTTCTTGTTACGTGACAAATGTGGCACCAAATAAGTCTTTTTGTAGTGGAAGATTGCCGAAACAATAAAAACAAAGTGTTTTCATTACTTATAAAATATAACTTCAATTGTTTGTATCAAACATACAAATGGACACAATAGAGGCTGTTAACATACTTGTTAAAATACTTGTTAAAATACGTTACGAAAACTTACTTGACTGTCACCATACACATCTACATCTAGATGTTCACTACGGGGTAATACAATATAAAGCAGAGAAAATCTTACCTGACTGTCACCAAAAATACTTACATGTAGATCATCACCAGGTGGGTAATAAAATATAAAGTATAGTGAAACTTAACTGTCACCAAAAATATCTACATCATCACCAGGAGCAGTGTTCGAGATTAACGGTATCCCGATATCCCGGGGATACCAGAATTTGATTTTGGATATCAGACTTCAATAACCCAGTATCCCACTGAGATGCCATATAATGTTGTTGTTTTTGTTTAATCCTGCGTTTTTATTTTTCGCTGAAACAATGAAAGTCGTCATTTACTGATGAAGTTAAGTAACAATGCCGTTCAAGTCTGTTACGATGTTATTTATGAATTTCATTTAAGTGGAATACTAAATTCTCAGGTAGGATACCAGATTTTGAAATGTTAGTATTCAACTGGGATACTGCACGCATTTATTAAATCTCGAACACTGAGGAGGGTAATAAAATATAAAGTATAGCATGTTCACTGGGAGGGGGGGGGGGGGGGAGGGGGTGTTAATAAAATATAAAGTAAAACTTACTTGACTGTCACCAAACACACCTATATGTTGATGTTCGCAGTGTGGTGGGGGGTGGAGGGGGGTTGTTAATAAAATATAAAGTAAAACTTACTTGAATGTCACCAAACACACCTATATGTTGATGTTCGCAGTGGGGTGGGGGGTGGGGGGGGGTTGTTATAAAATATAAAGTAAAACTTACTTGAATGTCACCAAACACACCTATATGTTGATGTTCGCAGTGGGGTGGGGGGGTTGTTAATAAAATATAAAGTAAAACTTACTTGAATGTCACCAAACACACCTATATGTTGATGTTCGCAGTGGGGTGGGGGATGGGGTGGGGGGGGGGGTTGTTAATAAAATATAAAGTAAAACTTACTTGACTGTCACCAAACACACCTACATGTTGATGTTCACCTGGGGGTGGGGGGGGGAGGGAGGGTGGGGGTGTAATAAAATATATAGTAAAACTTACATGACTGTCACCAAACACACCTACATGTTGATGTTCACCTGGGGGTGGGGGTGGGGGTGGGGGGGGAGGGGGCGTGTGTAATAAAATATAGAGTAAAACTTACTTGACACAATATATATACACACCTATATGCTATATGTTGATGTTCACCGGGGGGGGGGGGGGGGTAATAAAATATAAAGTAAAACTTACATGACTGTCACCAAACTCACCTACATGTTGATGTTCACCTGGGGGGGGGGGGGGGGGTGTAATAAAATAAAAAGTAACACTTACTTGACTGTCACCAAACACACCTATATGCTATATGTTGATGTTCACGAGGGGGGTAGGTGGTGTGTGGGGGGGGGGGGGGGGCGGTAATAAAATATAAAGTATAGTAACACTTGCTTGACTGTCACCAAACACACCTATATGTTGATGTTCAACTGGAGGGGAGGGGGGTAATAAAATATAAAGTAAAACTTACTTGACTGTCACCAAACACACCTATATGTTGATGTTCACTGGAGGGGAGGGGGGTAATACAATATAAAGTAAAACTTACTTGACTGTCACCAAACACACCTATATGTTGATGTTCACTGGGGGGTGGGGGGGGGGGGTTGTAATACAATATAAAGTAACACTTGCTTGACTGTCACCAAACACACCTATATGTTGATGTTCACCGGGGGTGGGGGGGGGGGGGGTGTAATACAATATAAAGTAACACTTGCTTGGCTGTCACAAACACACCTATATGTTGATGTTCACCGGGGGTGGGGGGGGGGGGGGTGTAATACAATATAAAGTAACACTTGCTTGGCTGTCACCAAACACACCTATATGTTGATGTTCACCGGGGGTGGGGGGGGGGGGGTGGGGGTAATAAAATATAAAGTATAGTAACACTTACTTGACTGTCACCAAACACCCAGGACACGTTCACACTTGGAAATGCACAATCAATGATGGTGCTGATGTTAAAATCTTTCTCAGAGCTAATCTGTTCCTGTGTCGGGAGGGCATTCGTAATATTGATGGAAGAGATGCTCAGAATAGCTGAAAACATAGTACAAGAAAATTAATTAACATGCAATTAATAGTGCCATCTAACTCGGACAATGTAAACTATTAATCAACTGTCATTATTAAATCAGAATATAACTTTTTTAAATTTCCATTTAAAAATATTGCTATGTTTAGAAAAACAAATCTAATTTCCATTATTATTTATACTTACCTGGTGCTACAACCGGTGTCATCTCCTCGATTGCAGAATTATCTTCCCTTGCCGGATATATATCCATATCCACACATAGGCAGAGCATCACCCTTGATTCAAAGTCTGGAATAACCGAATCAAGAGCAGAACTTCTAATGCCTTGGCTCTGCTAGCACTAGGTAATATAGCTTAAGTTGTAGAAACATCACGAGGGGTTTATGGATTTTGATATCCTCTGTATGTTCTTGTACACCAAATTTATCTTGCCAACATGTTTAATTACACGATTGTCTTCAAACACACCCAGGTGCATTAATAACGTCCAAACAAACAAAATTTCAATAGCAATGTCGTGTACCCAGTTTAGTGTTATTGTAAGGAGATGTAAAGCGACGACATTGGAATACTGACGTCATTCAAATTAAAAATTAGCTATATTATTGCAATGCTTCGCCACACTAAACTGCTTGCTTTTCTTCAATTTAATTTTCCGAGTGGTTGGCAAATCGTTTGACAGCCGCGTTTTATTTACGTTGGTAACAGACAAATTTCTGTATGGAGCATTAATACAATAACAAGTCCGATGTTACAGGATGTTATAAGAGATTAGACTCTGCCCATGCAGGGTACATGTATAAGGCTTTTGTCCAAGGCTAAATTAATAACCAATGAAATTCGAGTATTTTACTTGAAGGCAAGATACATTGTAAGTACAAAAAATATTTAATTAATCTGCTGCTTGCTTTGGGGGGAAATGGATTTACTATTGTCAAGTCTGGCTCTTTCAGGCAGTTTTTTTTTCATTTCGAAAACCCAAAATGTCTCAAAACATTGTCAAGCTAGACCAATAATTTTTTTCACTTTTGTAATCTACTCTGTCAATTTACTTCTTTCTTTTTAAAAATTTCTCACATAGATTTTGCAAACGAAAAATACACATATTATTTTTAGTATTATTATTGAGCGTTTTAGGCAGTGTTTTCTGTATGCTGCCTGCCGCCCACCAATATCAAGCCTTGCCATAGGTGGTTATGGGTTTGAAATGTTTTGAATTTCGACACTGCATTTCACATACTTTGACAAAATTAAAAAAAACATTTCCAAGTATAAAAATATGTATTATTTTTCAAGATATTAGGACATGTAATGTTGTATCCTCTGGCAGAAACCCTACCATTGACACAGACACACGCACATACACACACCACACACTCACACCACACACTCACACCACACACACACCACACACAAACACCACACCACACCACACCACACTCACTCACACCACACACACACACACACACACACACACATTCTTCAATTTCTTTAAATGTGTTGTGTCTTCACATGAGCAATCTAAGTAGCAGAACCACAACTTGTGTAGTTTAAAGTTGCACTGTTGCATGTCAAACAACCGCACATCCTACACTGATCATCTTTTGCAATGTAGTTCAATGTTCAGTCCATTGATTGATATGTTAACAGTCTTTTCAATCCATGCAAAGGAGAACGCATTTACTCATTTCGCCATGACTCCAGAAAACCGGCACGGTTCATTCCTCAATTTCCCGCCATCCTGGCCATGATCAGTGCACAATTTGTGTAATGCAGATGCCATTTCTTTTATGTATTTTTGTTTTGGTGGGAGGGTGGATTGGTGATACAAAATTGATGACGTCATCTCTTTCTGTTGCCAAGAGCATGTAAACGAATACACAAAATATATGTACACTTGTATATCTCCAACAGAAACACTCACCCAAACACTATAGCTTGACTACACAAGTAAATGCATGAGGACTTGTGACCAACCTAAACGGCAGAACTCGAAATTTGTAAGTTCTGCCTTCGTAGAAGAAACGCAAGTACCGCCGACACAAATCCGGCTGGATCGGTGCATGCAGGTAGGCATCCTTCAGGTCGATGGACGCCACCTATTCTCCCACCTGAAGCACAGCCCTGACCGACTGAACCAGACTGAACCATCTCCATCTTCATAGAAGGAATATTGATGCTTCAGGTTTAGCATTGATCTACACTCGCCACTATGCTTCTAGGCAAAGAACGGATGGGAATAAAATCATGGAGTGCCCAAATCCATCTTCTCAATGAGTAACTGTCTGTCGACAGATGGCACCACAGGTAACTGTGGTGAGGATGTCAAAGGAGGGGTAGACGACCCTGTTGGAAACATGAAACCATGATGCTCTCACCCGAGAACATCCTTCCTTTGCTGAAAGGTGGGCACTATCTGGCTGCACGCCTGACTCAGAAACCAACGGAATCTGGTAACTGTCACCCTAATCGAACACCGACCCTAAAACGAAGTCTGACTCGGGGGTAAACTCGGGCGGAAAATTATTCCTAAAAAAAGTTACACTGTGCGCTGATCCAAGAGGAAATGACGCTGCGTGGGCAGAGTGGTGACTGGCAATGAATCTGCAAACTGCTCCACCACAGGCATCGTTGTAAAACCAGGCGTTACGGAACTCAATTACACACACACACACACACACACACACACACACACACACACACACACACACACACACACACACACACACACACACACACACACCAGTCACCCTTTTCTCACTTGTTTCTTCCTCTCAGTGTATCGGGTCTGTTTCCTGAACTTAGCCCATGTTGTAGCAAACCACGAGGAACACTTGCCACATTGCTACTCAAAAGAGAAAGACCGGCAAGCGCAGCACAGCATGTGTCACATTTGTGTATATCAAAATGCGAGCACCTGCCCTTCACAAACCCAAACAGCCTGGTCAAACTGAACGGAACTGTGTTGGACATCCTACCCCGAGACAAACCAACCCAAACCAACCTTGTGTAAGTTGGCAAGTTAATGAGAACAAACGAAACCAAAAATAGACACACTATACAAGTTACAACATGTAAAATTAAGTTTATATCAAGAGCAAACTAAAAAAGTCTGAAACAATTAAGGAATGTAGAATGTAAGACAAGGTTGATGGTCTACATACCCATGTATTGATGTTATAATATACAAGGGAAGACGATTCTGCAGTGGAGGTTATGACTTGTGTTCCATTGTTGTGCTAGTACAGTAAGTTGAAGACGACTATTGACAGTTTACTTATTTAAATTTTGGATTGAGCACATAATTATATCATTTTTATTTCTAACGTAAACAAGCATTCTGAAAGCTAAAGCAGTACATAATTTTCATCTCCTAAATTCAAAGGCCATAACTCTGTGATAAATTGCTATAAACGTTATACTTGATCTGTAACATAATGTGATAAAGCTATACATAAAACTGTATACAATGGGCCGAATTTACAAAGCCTGTTTTAGACTTACACGTGTGTAACTATGTACATTTACAATGCTTAAACACCTGCGTTTAAGAAAAACAAGCTTCGTAAATTCGACCCATAATCTTGAGGCATTGCAAAAAAAGTCAGACTTTTTTTTATCTCCTACGTTCAAGGGCCATAACTCTGTCAATAATATATATGAGTAAATTACCGTAAAAGGCAAACATGATCTGTAACAGGACATGATAAAGCTTTATACAAAATTTCAGCTGAATATCTCAAGACACTGTGAATAAAAAGCCAGGAAAAAATATATGTGTGACAGATGGATGGACGGAGGATAAACTATAGTCCCCTCCGGTTGGACAGGTAGGGGACTAATAATCATATCCATATATAGAGTCAGCAATAGTACTTATATTTTTAAAGTGCTGTGCCAGACCATACACTAAAATTTCAAATTCCACAATTATAAGAGCCTTCTTAATTCATTGCAATAATATTTTACACCGCTGTGTAAATCAATAATCACGAAAATGCACCATACAAGTATTTAAAAATCACTCCCGTAGAACACCGCCGGGAACGACCGAGTAAAATTCTCAGTAAAAACATTTGCCTGTAAATAGCCGTGACGTCACAGAAACCTACTACAAGATGACTTCCAGTTAAGTGAAAGTAGGACCGACAGAGACTGCCAGGCTCAATTATCATGCGATTTTTCTTTTGATGATGAATAGTGTAGCGATAAAGGCTGGACTAATATTTGTGCAACACAACAAATAATGCCGTATCAGTTTGAACCTGGACAGGAAGTTCCCCAGGGCCAACACGTCTTGGTCCGTAAAGTAAGCGCTTTGACGGCGTGTAAGCGCCTTAAATCAATTGCCGCTACGCCTTGGTTTCAAGCGCTTTAGAAAAACAATTACCACAAGTACGATTACCTCTTGCAAACAACTTGTGTAGCTGTATCTCAAGCACACAATGATAGTAAAATACTTCCTCAGTGCCTACCAATTGACCAGTCTTGTGTTAATTGGTGTTTGGTAATTTTGCCAGACATCTCTTAGGACCGCTAATATCCACCAAGAAAACATGAAAGCATAACAGGATTCCCGTGCCAAGCAATCACGCCTCAAGGCCAATCAAAGAAGATGCCAATTGACAGAATAACCTGTATGAATAAACGATAGGTGAAGCACTTTTTTTAAAGTGCAGTTAAGTTGTTCCCGAAACACAAACGCACATACACACTGGAAGACCAGGGTAAGTTGGAAGATATAACATCTACATACCAGGATCACCTGGTAATCGTCTTCAATATCTCTCTTGACGAATCAGGTAACCTAGACAGATTAGTTGAGTCCGCCGACTCCAATGAACCTAATGTCCCATCCCAACCACCCGTAACTAATACTACAACGATCACAGGCAGTTTGGTCAAGTCCGTTTCAAGTGTTAAGGATAAGAAAGAAGCCGCTATCAAAGAGGTCAATTCCGATTATAACACCCAATCCAGCGCGAGTTTTCCCAAGCCAACCATGGAAGTCAACTCAGCTATTTTAAACGGAAGCTATATAGAGAGAAGAACTCAAGAGGAAACCATCATTTCAGGAAATAAAATATCTAAACCCACTGTGTTCATAGATAATACTGCGACCACAACTGAGAGGAAACCCGACACACCTCTCTTAAAAAAAACCCGGTCCGTTTATCTAAACACAAAACAAACCATAACGATCTAAATGTTTCTAATCGAAGTCTACTTGGGGGAAACACCCCTATCAAAAGAAAAGCGGAGGTTCTGAATTCCTCTCAAGAAGATGATAGATCTAATATAAACCCAGAAATTCCAATTTCTAACAGATGGAACACTTTAGAAAATATGTCAGAGAGTAGCATAGATTTTGACCAAGACTCTCTTGACTATTCCACCCCTAAAAAAAAAAAAAAAAAAAAAGTAAACCAAATTTTCCTTTAACAGATATCAGACAAGTCTGGTTTGATAACTCAAACCCATCAACCTATGAATTCTTGTTTTTACAAAATTCAATTGCTGAAATAAAAGTAAAGTTTGTTTTATTTAACGACGCCACTAGAGCACATTGATTTTTAATCTTATCATCGGCTATTGGACGTCAAACATATGGTCATTCTGACACTGTTTTTAGAGGAAACCCGCTGTCGCCACATAGGCTACTCTTCTTTACGACAGGCAGCAAGGGATCTTTTTTTTGCGCTTCCCACAGGCAGGATAGCACAAACCATGGCCTTTGTTGAACCAGTTATGGATCACTGGTCGGTGCAAGTGGTTTACACCTACCCATTGAGCCTTGCGGAGCACTCACTCAGGGTTTGGAGTCGGTATCTGGATTAAAAATCCCATGCCTCGACTGGGATCCGAACCCAGTACCTACCAGCCTGTAGACCGATGGCCTGCCACGACGCCACCGAGGCCGGTCAATTGCTGAAATCCAAAAACTACAAAAACCACAAATCAAAAATTAAGTTTTTTGTAATTCCCAGCTCCAAAGCGGTGAAACATTCATCAGAGGTGATGAATCTTCACTTAAAAGTATTGGTCTCTTTCTCACCCTCAGGCCAGACCCAGAAAATAACAAAGACATTTTAATTTCATTTCGAAAAATTACCCCCCCCCCCCCCCCCCCAGGAAGGCTACTGCCTTAATGAGGCTCGTCCACCCACCCCATCTTTCTCGGAGGATGAACTTGACTCTCAAATCACCCAACCCATAACCCAAAGCCTAAATATACATGTTAAATTAAAGATATTACATAAAAACAAAAAAGGAATCCAATCTGGGATCGAAAATACCTCTTCCAGCTCGGGCTACGATCACGTCCGCAATGATCACAAATAACACAGTAATAGCCACATCTGATGGTAATGACCTTGCGGGGGTGGGGGGAGACTCCGATATGGTTGTAGACGAATGTAATGAACAAGGTACGGAAAGTGTGCCGGGAGCGGTTACAGGGGGAACCAACCCGGACCACCCAAGTACTTCAAACCCGCTAGGTAAACCTAAATCTAAGTTTTGGGCCGATCCGCGTGCTAGGTCCGACCCGCGTAATGGCCGAACCCCCGGGAAGCACTCAATGGCGTCTGGGTGTGCTCTGGGGTTCTCTTTGGACTCGGACGAAGATGGTTTCCCCAAGTATAACCTAGAATCAGGTAAAAAAAAGAATTATTTGAAAGATCAAGATCAACATACCAAAAAACATAAAAAAGGAGTTAGATTGCCATCTACCAATGCCCACCCTAATCTGGTAAAAATAAACCAAAACTTAAAAGCCAAATTCCCGAGACCATTTCCCAAACCCAGATCACAATGAATGGAAATAAAATCGAGGAAACAACTGGTAAGAAAAATAATAGCTCTTTCTATACAGCAGTGCCAATCGGTAAGAAAAAGGTAAAACCCAATCAGGGCCCATCAAACGTCAACATTGACGAAATCAATACTGTTCAGTTTACCGAGGTTAATTCTACTAAAAGTCTAAAAACAGTTAACCCCTTCAGGTTTATTGTTAAAACTCAAAGTGTGGGATGTACGGGTACTGAGTTGTTGACCAAACTGAGGATTGAAAACCCTCCTCTTTGCATTAAAAATGTAGTGATTTGGAACAACCAGTATATGGACATCTTACTTCATGAAACCTCAAATGAGGAAACCATCTGCTTCAACGGTGACATTTTTGAGCTCTTTCCATATGTCATTAAACCTATAAAGTGCTCCAAGTGCCAACGTTGGGGTCACACCGCTCGGGGGTGCAGGGCGACTCGTACGTCCCCCACCTGCTGCCGGTGTGGTAAAAATTACCCTAAAAGACTGGGTCTTGAACAATGTCGGGAACAAATCTCTTGTGCTAACTGTCGCGGCCCTCATTATACTCATGACAAGGGCTGCCCAGAATAAAAGACAGCCCTTCTCGCATTATCTAAAAAAAATCAGAAACCAGATAATCCAAAAACAATTCCCATTCCAACTAAAACCTTTAGTTACAAACCAATTGTCTCTGGGACTGGGGGACTCTACTCCAACATAGTCAAGAATAATGCTGGAGAGGTGGCCCCCAGCCTGCCGACTGCAATTAATCCCAGTCTTCCTATAACCCCCCTTGATCTTGTCAGGCTCCTCAGTGGTCTCTACATTAATGGGGGCTTTGGTGGGGAAGCAATAGATTCTCCCACGCGCCCCCAGGTTGATAAGGCCACTGGACGGGCTTGTCACATTTTAAAAACTACCCTTGGAATCCATATTAACCAGCAGGACATACTAAATCGAACTTGTTTGTGGTATGGAGTCCCATGTACTGGTGGCTCCACATGGGAGGACTCTAATATTACTGAGGCTGTAGTTCATAATAATAATAGGGAAACAATAGATTAATTATTAATAATAATTAAACTGTTAAACTGATAAATTAATAGAACTGTTCCCAACTATATTATGGGAGACAACTATAATATGGCTAATAAGAATATTAAAAATAATAATAAATCTTGTTCAAATAAAATAGCTGATGGCCTATCCATTCTTCAATGGAATCCCAAGGGCCTTAAATCTCAAAATTATGGAGATGAATTAAAAGTATTTATGTCTACTAATTCAAATATAGATGTTATTTGTGTACAGGAGACATGGATTAATGAGAAACAACTAAATAAATCCATGTTCCCATTTAATATTAAGGGATATACTGCTCTTTTTATTAATACTAATATAATAATAATATAGCATATACTAAACTGCCCAAAATAAATTTACATGATAATATTGAGGCAAATGGAATTACCATTCATGGCAACAAAGATCAAATTGATTTATATAATATATACATTCATCCTGGAGGTAATCAAAAAGATATAACTGATACACATTACAATAAGTTAATTAATAATGATCATAAAAGTATAATATTAGGAGACTTCAATAGCAGAAATATTCTCTGGGGCTCTACTACAACATGTAAACAAGGAAAAATGATAGAACAATTTCTTGATAATCATAATATGGTTTGCCTTAATAACGGTTCCATAACCCATATATCAGACCATAACTCAGCATGTACGTATTGATTTAACATTGGTTTCATCTCCATCTGCGAATGGGAAGTTCTTAATAATCTTGGGAGTGATCATTTGCCCATTTTAACTACATATAAAATGAATAAAGAATGGAGGGAAATACCTAAACATAATAAAAAATGGAATTTTGATAAAGCAGACTGGCAATTATTCTATAATTTATGTAAACAAATTAAAATTAAAGATGTTAAATCTAATAATATTGATAAATTTAATGATGATTTAATAAATAAAAGTATTGTTATATCTGAAAAATCCATTCCGATTTCTTCATCAGGATCTAGGAAACATTCTGTCCCATGGTGGAATAATAACATAGGAGATTTAATTAAAATAAGGAATAAAAAAAGAGCAAAAATGAAAAAAAAAAAACTATTGATAATATCTCAGTTTATAAACATAGTAAATATTTGGCTACACAAGCAGTATTGGTAGCTAAAAAAGAATCTTGGGAAAAATTTTGTTCTAGTATTTCCCAAGAAACTAATATTAAAGAGGTTTGGTCTAAAATTAAACGAATACAAGGTAAAAAATATAATAATCAAATACCGCTAGCTAATAATAAAGATTTTATAACTAATCAACAAAAAGCAAATATATTTGCTCAAACATTTGGAAATAATTCAAGTAATAAAATTTGTTCTAACAAATTCCAAAAAAGTAGAATAGATAAAGAAAACATAAAAATACCACTAGATGCTAAATATAATTCAGAAAAATAATAAATTTAATAAACAAGAATTTATTGAGGGCTTCATCCACAAAAAAAGGTACCGCTACTGGACCAGACAACTTCAGTTATGTATTTTTTAAACATATGCCGGATGAAGCCCTAGATATATTTTTTGAACTTTTTAATGTAATCTGGAGTCAGGGATATATACCTAGTAGCTGGAAGGTAGCCACGGTCTTTAGTTTGCATAAAAAAGGTAAAGACGCCAGTAAACCTGTTAATTATAGGCCTATATCTCTGACCTCTAACGTCTGCAAAACCATGGAGGCTATGGTCAACAATAGACTGACTCTATATCTAGAAAAAAATAGGTTAATTACTAAATTTCAAAGTGGGTTCCGTAAAAATCATTCTACTATAGATCATTTAGTAAGACTTCAATCAGAAATTAATAGAGCGTTTTCTAAAAATCATAAGGTAGCAGCAGTTTTTGTTGACATTGAAAAGGCCTATGATATGGTTTGGCGTCACGGGTTGCTTGAAAAGGTATACAAAATGGGTATTAAAGGTAATTTGTTTAATTTTATTGATAAATTTATTTCTAATAGATCATTTAAAGTTAATGTAAATGGTTATTTTTCTTCTACAACAATATTGGAAAACGGGATTCCACAGGGATCAGTCATTGCTCCAACATTATTTAGCATCTTTATTAACGATTTGGCAGAAACAATGACTGGTAATATAAAATATAAAAGTGCAAAATTTAGTATCGGGCTATTTGCAGACGACACTGCTTTTTGGTGAACCGGTATGGATTTTAATATTCTTAAAAAAGCAATCCAAACCGATATTGATAAATTAGTTAAACGGTCCGAAACTTGTGGAGTCAAACTTTCTGAATCTAAAACTGTTTGTATCTTTTTCAAGCACAAAACTAGAGGCGGGAGCTATAGGCTCAATTTAACTCTTAATAATAAAGGCTTAACACAGGTTAATAAAGTTAAGTTTTTGGGAGTTGTTTTTGATCAGGCTCTTACTTTTAAACAACACATTAGTGAAATAGTAGCACATAGTGGCACTTACATTAATATTCTTAGAATCCTATCAGGAACCAGCTGGGGAGGAGATAGGAAAACTTTAATTATGCTTTATAATGCTTTTATAGTATCTAAATTACAATATGGCGCCCAGGCCTTCTGTTGTGCCGACCCCAATATATTAAACGCCTTGGATGTGGTTCAAAACAAGACGTTGAGAATCATCTCCAAGGCATTCATAACCACCCCCAATGCTAACATACAAGCAGAACTCGAAATTCCCCCCTTAACTCAAATCAGGAATAAGCTATGTTTAAAATACTGGATGAAATCCAAAAATATAACGCCATTTAATCCTGTTAATCAAATACAGACACATCCAGATAGTAAAATTGGATTGGGGTTTAAATCAACAGAGGGAGTGGGGTGACTCGTTTGGTATATTAATGCATAAATTATGTAAATCTCTCAAAATAAATAATCTTTTAAAAGCAATGATAGTTATAAAAAAATTTCACCATGGCTTCAATGTAGGCCCCCAGTCCCTCTTCTTATTAGGGATAAAATATTAGTTAATAATTATGAACCTTTTAAAAATATTGTATTTAGGGCAAATGCAGAAGAAATTTATTTTGACTGTGTCCACATATATACTGATGGATCCAAGGACCCGGCCTCTGGAAGAGCAGCCATGGCGTCCTATGTACAGCCCGACCCTCCCCTCAAACGTTTCGTGGGTAGAACCAGGTTACCTGACCATGTGTCGGTTTACACTGCTGAACTCATGGCTATCTTCCATGCCTTTTTATGGATTAACTCAAATTATAAAAATATTAGTAAAAATAAATATATTATTTTTTCTGACAGTCTTAGCTCCCTTCTAGCGTTGAAGGGGGCGGACTCAGCCAGAAAAGATTTAATACATAAAATATATGCGATAAATGATCTGTTAGTGGGCAAAGGTATCATAACCAAGTTGGAATGTGTCCCAGCCCACGTGGGGATCATTTGAAATGAGCACGCGGATACCAACGCAAAAAAATCGTTAAATGATCTCAATGTTGGTTGTAGGCTTGGTTACAATAATTCTTAAATCATGTCTATGGCCAATATTGAGATTCTTAAACTTTGGCAGTTAGAATGGACTAATAATAATAATACCTGTCATTTACATCTTAAAAATAAAATTAATACACCAGGTCCTACTTCACCAAATATTTTTATAACTAAAATATTAACCAGACTAAGACTTGGAATAATAGCAGGCCTTAATGACACTAAATTTAAAATAAGATCGGTTAAATCTCCTAATTGTATGCAATGTAACCTAGTGGATAATCTTGACCACTATTTATTCCACTGTACTAAATATACTAATATTAGAAATGTTTTTAAGAATAAATGATAGAAATGGGTCTGGCCTTTAACCCACGTAACATGTTAAATCCTGATAAATATAATAGTAAGAAAGTTTTTTCTTTACTCAGTGAATATGTCACTGAGACAGGTATACTTATTTAATAATATTTTTTGGTTGTTAAAAATAAATTTGTACTGAAGGTAAAGGGAGGAAACTTGTTCAATCTAGCTGTCACATTGGTGGAAAACAGAAGAGGTCGATTGCCGGTTTGGACCGACACACCGGGCCCAGCCTCTGGCAGGGCTGTCCCGGAGGTTAGACGGGACTTCTAGCTTAACCTACAGTTATTCCTTCCATGAGTTTTAATTATGACGCTTTTTTCCTTCCTTTTCTTCTCTTCTTTCCTTTTTTTTCTTTTTAATATTTTTTATTTTTAGGTGGATGCTGCTAATTGTTCCCTTTTTTCCTCTCTTCTATTATAGATTCCCTGGATATATGGTAACTCAACTATATTTGCATGAAATTGGCCTTTTTATGCTATAATTCATATTGTGCAAAGGGACCTTGTGAGTTGGTCTTGCATAATGCTTGGCTTGTTTTTAATTTTGCTTGTTTTTTTTTAGAAAATATATATACTATCGATTCCTGGCAGAATCCATTAGTAATTATTTTATATTTTATATTATAAGTTAGTTTTACAATTTTATTATAATGTGAATATAGGCCTGTGGTAAGATGGAGGCCTATATACCTTTTTATATTTATGCTTAATATGAATGGCTTTCTTTCTTCTTTCCTTTTACCGTTAACTGAATTGATCCCTGGCAGGATCAGTCCCAGCTCGGATTTGATGTTTGATGTTTGATTGGGTTTTTTTAAACTTTTGTATTAAATGCATGTTTTTATTACAGACAAGTTTAATTATTAGTTAGATATTTTTAAGATTTATTAAACTTTGTATTATTTATTTTAACCAAATGTATAACATGTTTTTATTTTATACAATTAAAGTGATCATAGGGCTAGATCGCTCCCTTGTATGTTTGCGGTACTATATAGTACCGTGTGCACACAGGGTATTTGTACATTAATGGCTTGTCTGGGCCATCCGTATAAGTGACACATTGGTACCAAATATGTACCTGCGTCGGATGCGAGGAGGACCTTGAGGATCGCCTATCCAAAACTTCATCCAATATACGTTTCACCACTCCTCTCGAGCTCGGCGGGTGAAAACCAACTTACATCGGGATCATCTCCTATGACCCCAATCCAACCACCACCTTGTGGTTAAAATATTGCCATCACCTTATGGCACATCAATATATGGTTGTATAACCAAAACACACCTAGGTGTGTAATAGAGCCCTAAAAAGCTCACTATGATGTTATTTCTCACCACTGGCCGAAATGGCCTCCCATGGCCTGAGGGAGGGGGGACGGGTATGCCAGAAATAGGGCTGTAGGGCGTTGGCGATTGGGTGTTAGGGTTAGGGCTAGGTTTGTCTGGCCTCCCCTGCCCGCCTGCCACTCGCCGTGGGGGTCCGGCCCGGATCGGTGGTGTATATTTTCACCCGGGTGTTGGACCGCGAATCCAGATTGAGCACGATGCCCACCCCAATCGTTAACCTTTCCTCCAGGGCCTAAAAAGAGTTAATATTAAATATTAGTATATTTTGTAAGCCTGATCAAAATTGGTGTTAACTAAATATTTCTCCTTTAACTGATAATATCACTTATTTATTGTTTTTTGGCCGACACACTAAACTTATTTTTAAAGTCCCTGATTTAGTGTAAGTTTCCAAATTAGTCTTTTAGGCTACAACTCTTCTGCCCCTGGTCGAACCGCTGGCCTTGCCAGGGGTGAGACCAGGGGGAGACATGCCTGAACCCTAGTGGATATAGGCATGTTAAAAATGGTGTCAAGTCAAGTATAGCTTACTATAGGCAAAATAATCGCACCCGCCGTCATGGCAGCTGGCAGCAAACCAAGCCAGCTGTCTGCGGAGGGCCGACTGACAGACAACACAGGAGTCCCAACAGTTGAGAAAAGGAAACAAACAAAACCAAACGGCATAGCCCCAAAAAAGTCAAACGGCAAAAACCAAACAGGTATCCCAACAATCAAACTGCCCCCCCCCCCCCCCCCGAGCTACTGCGATAAAAAGGTTAGCCTACCATAAAAACAGAAGCCCAATTAAAAATAACCTCAAAGCAACCAACTTCCTAAAAACAAGGGGGCATAAAGTAGGGCAATTTACCAAAAAAACAGTAGCGCCAGCCAACAAGAAACCCAGTAAAACCACTCCGCCAACTAACCAAACCAACCCTCTCACCATCACCTTCTCCAACACCATCCCCCCACCCTGCCTTACCCCCACCACTACCCCAGCCCCTGAACCCGCCTCCACCCCCTCTCTACAACCCCTACCCCAGCAGGCCCCACCAGCTTACTGTATTAAATAAAAAGATGCCTATAGACGTCATCAATGTATATAGCCCACTGGGAGCAGCCCATAAACAGCTAACCATAAATGACTACAATAAATTTATTAAACCTAATAATAACCAAATCCTAGTAGGAGACTTCAACAGTATTAGCCCACTGTGGGGAGGTCAGCACTCCAACACACAAGGAGACATACTAGAAGACTTCATTAACATAAACAACCTAGTATGTCTCAACGATGGCAGCGCCATCTACTACAACGACCAACTAGCAACCTCATCTGCCATCGACCTTACCATAACCTCTAATAATATAGGGGCAAACGCCCAATGGGAGGTACTTGATACTCTAAATAGCGACCACTTACCCATCCTAACCAACTATAAAAGTAACATAGAATATACCGAACAAGAAAAATTCTTACAAAAATTCAAATTTAGCAAAGCCAATTGGGCAGGCTTTACTAGCGAATGCAGCCAAATTAAACTAGAAACTAATTTAGATATCGATGAAGCGACCACTAAAATTACCAATGAAATAATTAAAATAGCGGAAAATAATATACCCAAAACCAAACAATCTAAAAAAAAATACACCCGTCAGTTGGTGGACGTACGAAATTAAAACAAAATGCGGCTTCAGAAACAGGATGCGAAAACTCTTTAAAAAAACAGGTAAACCAGAATACCACACCAAATATAAAATAGCAAAAAACGAAATAGGCAAACTAATCATTGAAGCTAAACAGACCAGCTTGCAGACATTCTGCGGGGAAATCAATAACAGAACATCTATTAGAGAAATGTGAAAAAAAGTTAAAGCTATTCAAGGACAACGCACAATCGCTACAGTCCTCCAAAAAAATAAAGTGGCTACCACAAATAAACAAAAAGCAGATCTCCTAAGTAAAACATTTAGTAAAAACAGCAGTAACGAAAACTTCCCTAACACATTTTTTGATAAACTTAAAAAAACAAAACAACTTACCAACAAATGATACTATGATGGACAAACAGCCTAACACGGATAATCTAGAATTTAATAAACCACTAACACTAATAGAACTAAAAACGGCCATTAAAGCAAAAAAAAAAGCACCGCCACAGGGCCAGATCAAATCAGCTATAGCCTACTAAAACATATGCCAGATGTAACCCTAGAGGTAGTGTTATCGCTCTATAACAGAATCTGGGAGGAGGGCCAAATGCCCACAGCATGGAAGCACGCAGAGTGTTTCAGTTTCCCAAAGGTGGGAAAGGACCACTCCCTCCTGGGGAGTTATAGACCGATAACACTCACATCGCACATGTGCAAAACGCTAGAAACCATAATCAATAAAAGACTAAATAACTACTTACTAGAGAATAAACTAATTACAAATGTACAAAGCAGATTTAGAACTAAACACTCAACAATAGATCAGATAGTTAGACTCCAAAATAGCATAAATGACGCCTTCCGCAAGTCCAATAAAGTACTAGCAATCTTTATAGATATAGAAAAAGCCTTTGATATGGTATGGCGCCAGGGACTACTGAATAAACTAAAAACTAACGGTATTAAAGGCAATATGTTCAACTTCATTAATAACTTTATTCATAACAGATCAATATCAGTCAGAGTAAACGGACACTACTCACAAAAAAACGAAATAATAAATGGTATCCCACAAGGCTCGGTCCTATCACCAACCATATTCAATATATTTATCAACGACATAACTAAAGCACTTGATGCTAAAAGTAAAATCAAATCAACCACCCCACTAAATACAGCACTATTCGCTGATGACTGCGCCATCTGGCGCACAGACAGAATAACCAAAAATCTATTTAGCCTAATGCAAAACGATATGAATAAACTAAATAAATGGGCCCAGGACTGGGGCATCAAACTATCGGAAACCAAAACAGTCTGTATGCTATTCAATAAAGTCAACTCAGCCGATAACCACCAAATAACTTCAAATAATAAACCAATCCCAAGAGTCAAAACATTTAAATTCCTAGGTGTCACCTTCGACTCAAAACTAACCTTTAGTGACCATATAAACAATATAATCAGACAATCTAAAAATACTCTAAACTTACTAAGAGCAATCTCAGGCACCAGTTGGGGGGCGCAAACGGAAGCACTGCTTATGGTTTACAAAGCATGTATACTCTCCAGGATAGACTATGAAGCCCAAGCCTACAGCTGCGCCGACCCAAAACTACTGCAAAAATTAGATGTTATCCAAAACCAAGCACTAAGAACAATAGCTAAAGTTCCACGTAATACTAGCGGCCAAAGCTTAGAAGTAGAATTCAACATCATGCCACTTAAATACCGCCGCAATATCCAACATCTTAATTACCATCTAAAAATCCATTCACTTAAGTTAGACCACCCAGTCCAGGAACTTACCCCTATAATAACTAAACCAGGACTAGAATTTAATAAAAATAAAAAACTCAATGACTCATTTGCCACTAGGGCTAGTAAACTAGAAATAGAGGTAGGAATTGATAACATACCAGTGGCTCTATATCATATTAATCAGCCTATGGAGTGCCACACTCCATATCTAATTAAAAAAGCCCCAGACGAAACACCATTTCCACCCTTTAAAAAAGTCCTGTTCGAAGCCGCAGCCAACGAAAATTACCCGGAGCACATCCATATCTACACGGATGGCTCAAAAAACCCAGATAATGGTAGGGTTGGCTTCGCAATAGTAAAAGAAAAGATATCTAAACACTCCAAACTTGTTAAATATGCCAGGATGTCAGACAACCGATCAGTCTACACAGCAGAAGTGACAGCCATCTACGAGGCACTAATCTGGATTAGAAATAAACAATATCCTAAAAGTGTTATCTTCTCAGATAGCCTTAGCTCAATCCAATCTCTTCAAACTAATAAATTTACTAGGCCAGACATCTTAGCAGCTATCCACAAAAAAACTCCACGAATTAAACCAACTTAACCTAACAGTAGTATTCGAATGGGTCCCAGCTCATGTAGGAATAATTGGTAACGAAGTAGCCGATTATGGAGCAAAAACAGCACTCTCAATCACCAGTACAATTACCGCACTACCACTAGGAATAACAGAGTTAATGTCAAAAGCAAAAAAACACTACATAAATCAATGGCAAGCAAACTGGGACCTTACAAATAATACATGGCACTACAACATCAAGCCACTAGTCAACTCAATAAGACCTAAATACAAAAACACCTTTGTGGATAAACTAATCACTAAAGTACGCCTAGGTAAATCTTCACAACTCAACAGCTGCTCATTTACCAAACTAAACCCACAATGTAATTGTGACACCCGGGAAGATATGAAACACTATCTCCTGGATTGCACGCTACATACCACATAAAGAAAACTAATGATAGAGTCAATAACCGAAGCCAACCATAATAAACAAATAACGCCCAGCTTCCTACTAAACCCGGATAAACATCTAAAACATAAAGCCTTCAAAGCAGTTTATCTATTCGTCCAGTCCACCAAACCAAAACTATAAAATAAACCAATAATAGGCACTCATAACCATTCACTAGTACGCCCCTAAGAAGGAACTGCTACCAATTCGAACTCTACTCGATGCTTTCCAACCTAGGGGCCAAAGGTGAATAGGTGAAATAAGAACCAATACAGTGTTAATAGATTATTCATAAGGATTGTTCAAAACCACTCACTTGTAAGCCCTTACATAAGAGCTGCAACCAATTTGGAACTCGGACCCGATGCACTCTACTGCAAGTGGCCAAAGGTGGGGAGGTAGCGAACTTCCGAAAATATTAATGTTATTATTAAGTTAAAAATCGTGTTGACAAATTGGACCAGTCCACCAAACCAAAACCACAAAATAAACCAATAATAGGCACCCATAACCATTCACTAGTACGCCCCTAAGAAGGAACTGCTACCAATTCGAACTCTACTCATGCTTTCCAACCTAGGGGCCAAAGGTGAATAGGTGAAATAAGAACCAATACAGTGTTAATAGATTATTCATAAGGATTGTTCAAAACCACTCACTTGTAAGCCCTTACATAAGAGCTGCAACCAATTTGGAACTCGGACCCGATGCACTCTACTGCAAGTGGCCAAAGGTGGGGAGGTAGCGAACTTCCGAAAATATTAATGTTATTATTAAGTTAAAAATCGTGTTGACAAATTGGACCAGTCCACCAAACCAAAACCACAAAATAAACCAATAATAGGCACCCATAACCATTCACTAGTACGCCCCTAAGAAGGAACTGCTACCAATTCGAACTCTACTCATGCTTTCCAACCTAGGGGCCAAAGGTGAATAGGTGAAATAAGAATCAATACAGTATAATAGACTACTCATAAGGACTGTTCAAAACCACTCACTTGTAAGCCCTTACATAAGAGCTGCAACCAATTTGGAACTCGGACCCGATGCACTCTACTGCAAGTGGCCAAAGGTGGGGAGGTAGCGAACTTCCGAATAGATTAATGTAAATATACTATGTTATGTTTTTTATTATTCTAAAATCAGGTTAGGTAAATTGGTAAATAGCACACCCAAATGAGATCGCAGCAAACCAACTGAGTAAGGCGCTAACCAGCCAACCAAAGCCAATATATCAACCAGGATAGGATCACTAACTATCAACCTCTCTTTTTACAGCTCGCCTATTGGTCCAAGTCAGCCAGCCACGACCTAGAACAACCACATGTATATATCGCACCATGCACTTTATTAATGATGAATAAAACTAGCAGACACGGTAAGTCACTTAGGGCACAGAAGGACAACTGGAAAACAGAAAACAGAAGACTGACCAAGTAAGACCAATATAGTAGAAGGGCGCAAGCCCAACAAACCCCTAGTATACAGTTGTCAACATATAGATATACAGTTGCCAGCATATAGATGTAATTTATATCATTAATCTTTTGAGGGGGGGGGGGGGGGAAACAAAATCAATAGTACGCAGAGTGACCGACGCTTATGTGATGTGACTATTCATTACTAATAACCTAACTATCTTTCTTTCCTTTCTTTCTCTCTTTCATTGATGGTAAAATAAATATGTTAAGCACTAGGCTTTTTTAACCAATACATACACCATAAAACACCCTTCAAATTAGATAATTAGAATAGACTAATTCCCCCCCCCCCCCCCCCCCGCCATTGTGTTAACAAAGCTACGCAAGGGCGGAGGGGGAGGGGTGGTCATGATGACCGTTGGAAACATTAGAATAGGGACGTAAAACAATAGATACAACCTAAACACCAAACTAGGATTAGACACAGACAACATGCTCGCCGCAACAGCACACAGGATGCATTGACTAATGATAACAATGCATCCGCCCCACATTCTAATGGCCCAGCACGTGCTCTAATAAGGAACCGGACAAAAGAATACCGGTTCCGAGTACACAATTGCAATGCACCCGGAGGAGGCCGAACAAAAGAATATCGGCAGCCCCTACCCAATCCCCAAATACTTGCTGCTGGGAAATGTACTTGGTGTCACTGAGGAGGAAACTGAAGACCAAACCAACATCAGCGCTTCGACCACCCCAGAACAAATCGCCTTGCCTGCCAGTGTCTACACAATTGCACGAGTCTCCTCTTGGTTGTCATGCCACGACCAGAAGAGGTCAGGTCCTTATCAGGACCCTACGGACAACCTAGGGAGACAACCAGCATCATGAAGGTCGATAAGTAACGAGCTACTCTCGACTCACTAACGAGCTACACTCGATTCAAAACCTATACTAGCTCAATCATTTACCTTTCGACCGACCGTTCAAAATTGCGCCAAAATTACTCAACAAAATTGCACACCATTTTCTCTTTGGCTTTAAAATGGCTCCACTCAAAAATTCCATAGCACCACCACCACCCCCACCCGCCTGCTACCGATTCAATCGGACTGCTGGTGCTCCCATGTACCTGCCAGTGCAGGCGGTCCCCCTCCCCCCCCCCCCCCCCACCTTTCCCGTCATGGACAGAGGGGCCGGCCAAGGCCGACTCTTGTGCCCACGACAGGCGTGCGCTACAACAGCTTGTTCTGAATGTGCACGTAAAACCCTATGACCTGACCTACAGCTGTGAACCAGCAAATGTTTAAAGAAAAAGCTACTCACGAGCTTCCCCAGCAGGTCCCCTCTCGGACCAAGGGACAGAAGGCACACAAATATATGGAGCAACAGAAAATTAACATTACATGGTAAAGTAGTTGCTGTAAATTCACTCGCCACCAGTGGCCTGTGGTATTTATCAAACGTTTTGGAACTTCCGGAAAAATATGCTAAACAAATTGATAAAATAATTTTTGACTTTATCTGGAGTTACAGAAAACATTTTATATCAAAAGAGCAAATTCAACTACCTAAGGAGTTGGGTGGTTTGGGAGTTGTAAATATTCGGTTGAAAATTAAAGCACAAAGAATCAAATTTGTCAGTAGACTTTTGAGTTTAGAAGGTGAAGGAAATTGGAAATCGCTAGCAGACTATTTTTTAGGCCAGTATACAAATTTAAATATTGATAGACATGCTTTAAAATGTAAAATTGTAAACAATAATGCAAACTTCAAATAAGTGCCGAATATTTACAAAGATATACTATTAATTTGGGAAGACCTTGACATAACACGTGACACAGAAAGCTACCAACACATTTTGTACGAACCGTTACATGACACTACAACGATAAGTAACAAACAATATAAAAGTATATGTAGTGAAAGACTAAATTTAGTCAAAGACATATGGGACTTTGCTACGGACGACTTTATGGACTTCGCTGGTTGTTCGACCAAATAAAAGACCTACAGGACAACTTTCCGCGACCTTTATTGTGGACATTGAAAAACGAAGACCCCTTTGATGGTGACTTAGACGCCATCTTTCGCATCAACGTAGGTGATACGAAAAAAGACGTGACAGTCGCGACAACTAGGGACATATATACAGTTATGCTATTAAGAACTCACAAAGATGCATCATTTAAAACCAAATGGTTAACCATTTTTAATGAAAACATAAACTGGAAAAATGTTTGGCAAACACTAAATTCTGGATTAATTGAAAATCACGACTTTGATTCAATTTATAAAATGATTAGAAATGTAATTGCAGTTAGAAAACACCTCTATGACTGGAAGATTGAGTCTTGCACGCCTTTTTTCACTGCAACAAAACAAGACTATTTATTAAACAAATTGAACCCATTTTCAAAAACCTTTTTGGCAAGAAATTCAAACTAAATCCATACGCAATGATTTTTGGAATTAAACATAAACCTGGTAATTGTGCGTCGCAATTGGGAATTTTTCTCTGGAGTAAAGCAATAAGGGTAATTTGGACAACACGTAAATTATTAGAGGGTGATAGGCCATGTAATGAAATGGCACTTTTCAAACATTTGGTTTATTCAAGGGTTGAAACAGAATAGTTTGCCGCATTAGAACGGCCCAATAGAAGAGAAAAATTCTTAAAACACTGGTGTTTCGAAGGGGTTATTGCATCGTGCAATGACGCCTTCGACATTACATATCAATTATGAACATTAATGGCTAAATATGCACAAAATGTAGAAAAACTAGGCCTGTAGCTTTGGGGGCCAGGTCCGCAAACCAGGTTAATTTCTTGTAAATATTTACTCTTTTAAACAACACACACTAAAGAAAGTAAAAGAAAACAAGAACACAAGCATGCACTAAACAATTTATTGATCATAATACAAGCACAAATACTCCTATGTACATAAATAGTTTTAACATTCAAGGAGAACCTGGTTCATTGTAAATAGGTTGGATTTTGAAAAATAAATGGGGCACCCGGCAAATCGTCCGGAAATGTCCGAAACTGAAAAAAAAGAAAAAAAAAAGAGGAATGTTTAACAGTAGCAGGTAACTGTTTGATTGTAATATTGTTATGATTTGATGATTTTTTTTTTATTGTGATGAATAGAAGATTTGGTAAATATGTGTATAATTAACTTATAATGAATGATTATTATATCCATGTGTATTGTGTATTTTTAATCTTGCAGGGTGTTGTTATTGGCATCGATTCTCCCACGAGAGTAAAAAGGTTTTCCAAACGAGACGTGTTGTTTTTAATACATATACCCTGTTACATGTATATGTTTATGTGCATTAATATTTACTCAGACTATATGAATTGATTCCTTGATTACATATACATATGAACAATACAAACTAACTTTTGTGTTGTTTTTTGGTAATGGAATTACAAACCGATTCTGTTTTATAATTCTAAGTGGATCATGCAATGTAGTACTTTGTTAGTGGTAAAACAAAAACACTAATAAAAAGAATATTACCTTCAATTGCATAACTGCTGTACACAAATTCTTAGTGTGTATTACGGAATTGTCATATTTTTTGTTTGACAGTATCTTCATAAAATGCCTAACGTCAACCACATCTATTTATTTTACAATATTTTACTTATCAGATTTGGATTCTCCAGACCATTTTACATTAGAAATAATCTTCATATATAAGTAATAACATAATTTAATTTTTTCACTCCCTGTCCACTTTGGTGCGTAATTGCCCATTAAATATAAATTAATCAATTACACTTCAACACTTCACATTTTCACCAAACATTGAACATGGGAGTACCGAATTTTCAAGCTTTGTCTACTAGAGTAGATAAAGTAGTTCCTTTAGGATAAGCAATGGTAGTCCGTTAGGCGACCATCGATTTTAGTGTCTGGCGAGTATGGTACTAGTTGAAAAAGAAACACACTGAAACTGAATCGAATGTGACAAAACACGCCACGTCTATGTTGGTTCTATGTTTTGACAGCGCCAACATAATGAATAAAGATAAAATTCATATAAAAACATATTAATTTATTAAGTTTTATAAACACATACCGCCTCAAATAACATTTTATTGGGGGTAAAAATGCAGTGTAAATTTAAAAACAAAATTGTTTTTTTTATAAATTACCATCAAACTGTTTTTGTATGTTACAAGTTTTAAGGCAACTGATGGAACATCCCAGGCAATCTGAATGACACAACCGTAATACATGATCGGGGCCGTATCTCTGCACAAAGCAGAGAGGAATAGGCATTTAGCAAAACAGTCGATGCTTCCATGGATCTCTATCTAGGAGAACAGTCACTCCCGAGGAAATCATTTGCTGGGAATTTCACCCCTCTTGTATCACCACAAAGTTTATTCCATGAATCTTGCATCGCTACAAAGAGGACTGCCACTCCTAGACTAGTTACCTAAAGCACGCGAAGTTCTACATTTAGTCTGTTTCTAGTGCATTATCTTTTACCCTGTACTGAAAATGAGATTTAATACGTTTTTTTTATTTTTTTATTTGAGTTGGTATGGGTTTTTATATCAATTTTTACTTTATTCATTATGAAGTTAAATGTTAATTCATCGGTTTTCTTTAACACAAACGGTTATTATTCAACAAAAAACACTGTAGTTTTAATTTTACCTGTGCAGTTAAAACTGCAGTGTGATAATTGGAGAGCTAGTTGAATTTGAGAAGGGCCAGTAAGATTTTTCTTCAAATGGCCCTGCTGGCGACCATGGTTTTGATATTAATTTTCAACCCTGGTATTATTTATTACACTAAAAACATGTTTGGGATTAAGCAAGGGCAAATTTAGCAGTCTCGGGCTGTCAACATTCATTATTTAATTGCAATTTATGACCAATAATACCTCTTCTTTTCTTTTTTTATTACCATGATCCGAAGATATAAACAGAATTTTAGTTCTGACCAAGTTTGACAAAATTTGTTAATAAACTTTAATTAAGGTCTCACTACACAGATCACTTGCGGGTGAGAGTTCATTCATCACGGTCCACTAAAGTTCCTAATTGTGACACAAGCTATGGCTCACATATTCACTTCTAGGAAATGGTGAAGAATTAAAACAATGCGTATGTTTAATGGTATTGTGCATTGACCTTTTGGGACATGGGTGTATAGCGCAAGAGACAGCCGGAGTGAATCGGTTAATGAACCATCTGTTCGGATTGATATCACAGCCAGATGCGGTCATATAGCAAAAAACTGCGACGGAAATGTTCTCAATTTTGGAGTGTAAATAAATGCTTATATAATGTATGTTCACAATGGTGTATGTTGTTAGTGCCAACGAGAACTCGTTCTATTGCCAATCTTCATTTGAAGTTGGGCAATTTAACATGCGTGTCAATGGCAGATAACATCTGTGTAGTGAGACCATAGTGCAAAACATGATATTACTCTCTATCCCCAAAAATATAAGTTTAGCAAGCCAAAATTAAAATGTACTAGTGTAGCATCCTTATAAAAGGTAATTTCATGGATGTGGATTTTAGCCAAGCTTATGGGGGCCCTCTTTGTGTAAATATTGCAAACATGTCAATTTTATTTATTTTTATTATTGTTATTGTTTTTATTTTTTAGCGGGGGTGGGTGTGGGGGGGGGGGGGGGGGGGGGTAAAAATATATATGCTAGTGTTCTGATATGCAATAAATACATTGATCTGAGTGTCTAACATTGAGTTTCTCGTTGTAAAAGGTCAAAATTCAAGGTCACAAGGTCAATATCCAAATTCATCCTGATTTTGTGCATAATGATTTTTTTGACTGTACAGTCATAGTGACAGTCTTGATGGTGTTGTGAATATATAACATAGTATTCTACTATAAAAGTAGAATTTCTATCTGCCATTAATAATGTGTGGATCTTCATGCTGAAATATGCAGAAAAAAACAGGATTTCAACACTTCACTTTGCAATAATTGTTGCCCACAGCAACAATTGATGAAAACAAATATTTTTAATGAACTAGAAAATTAGCTTCTTTGTATGTTGCTTATATCAGAAGTACCAAGGTCATACACTACAATGTAGTGATTGTTTGTTGGATGGCCATCTATTGTGTAGATGACCATTATTAAACCGACTTCAAACCAAGTTTGACAAGATCTGTTAATAAACTTTAATTAAGATCTCGCTACACAGATCACTTCCGGGTGAGAGTTCATTCATCACGGACCATTCAAGTTCCTAATTGTGACACAAGTTATGGTTCACATATTCACTTCTAGGAAATGGTGAAGAATTAAAACAATATGTATGTTTAATGTTAAGCCTTCTGGCTGTATTTGGCCCATGCTATTTTGTAATATTGTGCATCGACCTTCTGGGACAAAGACAGCCGGAGTGAATCGGTTAATGAACCACCTGTTCAGACCGGTATTACAGCCAGATGCGGGCATATAGCAAACAACTGAGAATTTTTTGTTCTCAATTTTGAAGTGAAAATAAATGTTTATATAATGTATGTTCGCAATGGTATATGTTGTTAGTGCCAACGAGAACCCGTTCTATTGGCAATCTTCATTTGAAGTTGGGCAATTTAGCATGGGTTTCAATGGCAGATGACATCTGTGTAGTGTCACCATATCTAAAATATACTACATATGAAAATACTACTTTCCCTTCTTTCATATCATAATTAGTATATTAAATTATTTATATAATGTCACGTCCTGGCTGATTTGACATATAAAAGTCAGTTTTATATAAAAAAAATATTTTTCAGAAATAAAAATCCTTTTTAATTCTCCTTCTTCTCAATGTTCCAAGTATAAATAAAAAGTATAATGATGACTGGTTGTATTACATGATTAAAATAACCACCACAAACTTTGAGCCAGGACGAGACATTGAGCCAGGACGTGACATTCAAGATGACATGTTAAATTGAGTAAAGATACCATTTTGCTGTGTATTGAGTCGTCTCAGACTTCAATGGAGATGAAAAGAATATGCGTCAACTACAAGTTCTCAACTTTTGCATGAGTCTCGCTGCACAGAAGCATAGCAGACATAAGCCTTAGGAATATGTTTTATTTTGAAGGCGCTGGTTACTGCTATTTACTAAATTATTTATCTTTGACAGTAGTTTCGAACTCACAAACGTCACAAACAAGACTGCTGACAGTTACATAATTTATTCAACCTTTCACAAGTTGTGTTCATTTATGTTGACGCCTTCTTACTGTGTATATATGTTAACAGTTGACCAATGGCAATTGACCTCTTGTAATGACTGTTGCGTGAAGGATATAGTTTGGAACCAGACGTCAAACGCGATTATTTACAATTATATTTTCCAAATAATTATTATTAAATGAAATAAATAAAAATAAATAATAATAATAAAATTTAAGCACTTTCCAGGGTGCGAACCCTGGTGTAATAAATTTAACTTACACATCTTGTTACATGTGGATTTTCCAGTTCCTGTTGGACCATCTTGACAAGTCCATTCACCAACATCGACTGAAGGGTTGAACGATTCTATTATAAGATTACATGCTGCATTAGCTGTGTCAGGAACGCCAATGTATCCAGTTATACCTCTAACAGGATCACATGCATCGTTGTTTGTGTTACATTCCATAACCACTGTCGATGTTCCACCATTAGGTCTCCACCATGTGAATCCACTACGTAATGTGCCAGAAATAACACGACAGGTTAAGTTTATATTTTGTCCAGGCTTTCCATAATCTAAGCAGTCAACAGATGTAGTGGCTTCACCTGGGAAAAGAACAAAAACACATTGATTTTTAATTTTTTTATTTATATCAGTGCTCAATTTTAAGGATTTTGGTTGCTTGTATGGGTCCACATTGACGTTGACCCTCCAAACATTTGGTTGCCCTGATTTCATCCATGTTTTGAAAATAGTTATAGTTATATTCCAATAAAACAGCAACCAACAGGTTTGGAATTAATATGTTGTCAATGTAAAATATGTATTCTCTGACAATAAAATAATCACTTTTTAATATTTTAAAAGGTTTTGTATTAGAAATTTACAAGTTAATTTCCCATGACTTTCAATGACTCAAATAACATAATTCCATGACCGTATAATAAAAAGGAACATAAAATGATTTATGGCAAAGGCGACATCTAATTTATGATTTTATCTGGCATTACCCACTCCTTGTATGCCGTGTGAGTGGTCCAGCTGTCATTATAGAAGGAAATGTTTTATTTAACGACGCACTCAACACATTTTATTTAGAGTTATATGACCTTAGACATATGGTTAAGGACCACACAGATATTGAGAGAGGAAACCTGCTTTCGCCACTTCATGGGCAACTCTTTTCGATTAGCAGCAAGGGATCTTTTATATGCACCATCCCACAGACAGTATAGCACATACCACGGCCTTTGTTACACCAGTTGTGGAGCACTGGCTGGAACGAGAAATAGCCCAATCCCAGATAGCAGGCGCCAGCGGGCCACCAGTGGCACGGGCGCAAGTGGCTTGCCACTGGCGGGCCGCTAGTGAGTTAAGTCGGCAACGCTGCGGAGGCAGTGCAGCGTATTGCAAACTGTGGGTCGCCGGTGGCTACTGACCGGTCTATATTTTTTCGGAAAACCGATCGATGCACTACCTGCCGAGTATATCCTTGATATTTAGGTCACCTAGTTTGACGAGCACGAAACTTTGAAGATTAAGCACGTGAGTATATAGATCTATAGAACATATAATTGGCATGCATAATCAGAGATAAGTTAGGAAAATTTATGGGCCAAATTTACGAAGCTGGCAGAGTATCGGGCGCTAGCAGACGACTAGGCCTATACTGCAGCGCATTCACTTGTAGATATTTCCCGCAGTTATTGCACATAAAACTAATAGAAAATAACAATACAACAGTAAGAATACTATGTCGGCTTTACTTTCGTGTTTTTAAATAAAAATACTTGGAAATGTTTAGTTCAAAAAGTGGTTTTCGAGTGTTTTCTGTCGAAAACAATATGGCGGAAAGTCGTGGTTATTTTTAGCACGCTACAGCTGATTGTAGCCTACCGCGAAAAGCCGTCTGAGTAGTGTTTTGGGGGCTTTTAAAAATTATTTTAGTTTGGATTGACGCTTGCAAAAAAGGAAAACAGTTTTGGAAATTAAAAAAACGAACTAGACCTATGTTTTCTGTGAATTTAAATAAAATTATTTTAAAAAATAAATAAAAATAAGAGAGAAGAAACTATTTTTGGCATTGTCTATTTTGATTACCTGCCATAGCAACCTAAATTGTGATTAAAAAAAAAAAAAAAAAAAAAAAAAAAAAAAATATATATATATATATATATATATATACCTCAAAACCGGACCCTCTGTAAACCGGAAATCAATAAAGAACTTAACCTCTCTAGACCGGATACCTCTAAAAACCGGACATTTTACTTGGTCCCGAGGATGTACGGTTTAGAGGGGTTTCACTGTATATATATACTTACATACTATAAAAAATATAAAGATAAAACAATTATGTTAGCTTCGTACACAATAGGGGCGGGACGTATCTTAGTTTTACAGGGTTCGCTCGATGCGCGGTCGGTCTGGGATCGATCCCCGTCGGTGGGCCTATTGGCCTATTTCTCGTCAGTCAGTGCACCACGACTGGTATATCAAAGGTCGTGGTATGTGCTATCCTGTTTGTGGGATAGTGCATATAAAAGATCCCTTGCTGCTAATCGGAAAGTGTGGCGACAGCGGGTTTCCTCTCTCAATATTTGTGTGGTATGTAACCATATGCCTGACGCCATATAACCGTAATAAAAATGTGTTGAGTGCATCGTTAAATAAAACATTTCTTTTGTACACGATAAATAAAACATATTTTCTGATATGATATATTTGACAAGGTACTTTGATTTATTTATTTCATCTTTTAAAACTTAAAATTAATATTTTGTCCCAAGGCTCGAAATTCATTTTGTTGATTGGGAAGGAATCTTTAGTTCTCAAATTTTAATTGGGAGGCAAATGTTTGAAATTATGAAGTAGTTCTAGAGCACAGGTATTACTATCCTTTTACTTATTTTTCGTGATACTCAGAACTTCTCAGCCGATTCCATTGATAAATAAGGGCCGTTCAGATATTACATAATGCTATTTTTGTCAAAATTAGACACCCACCCACCCCCTTGTAACACCCCGTAACGCTAGACCATACCCCCCCCCAATTTTTTTTTATTACGTAACGCTTGGATATACCCCCCCCCCCCCAACACACAGACAAAGCAACGTGGCAATGTTTATTTATACCCATGTGTATTACAATGACGTCATTAAAGTGACGTATTGCTGTACGATGGAAAAAAAGATGCAGGTTTTCACTTGTGCCGTTTTAATTGATGGTCATCCGGGGAGCTCTGGTTGAGTTGGCACGGAATGACCCAGATGGCCGGCCCCTACAGGGAAGCTTTGTGGCAACCAGCACCATCAGGTTAAGGGAGATACCAACTTCAAATAGTGGCTTCAACCCAAATGTTTTACCCGACAGTAGAGCAACATGGGGTGTATCGACAGATGATCCTGAAACCAGAAATGAACATTGCAGTTATCCATCGCATCTTCAAGCTGGTCCTACGTGCGACTACAAGGTCGATCAGCCCATCACAACACCGTGAGTTCCGCTGCCATCCTAGAGACACTTCGTCCCTAGGTTGGACTTTAAAATATGTTTGGCTCCTGTTCCAAACTTATGTTTATTATTTTTTTTAATATATATATACAGGGATTTACCTTGTTTTTCTGAAATGGGGGTCCCTTGGACTCACCTCTTTCTTTTCTGGGGGTCCTAACCTGAAAACAAAGGGTCCCAAAACCACACAAACGACAGAGAGCTGCAGACAACAAATCACGTGTATACTATATGTTTCATTAACGTAAATTTAACAAGCTGTGTTGTTTTTCCTTTCGGGAAATCAATGTCGGTATTCATTGTTTATTCTTTCAAAATCAACATTTCACTTTGATCTGTATAATTATTTGAACCATTTCCTGCAAGCTAAATGACACTCACAATACCATGCATTGTTTATGAATCGTGCTACTTGTTTGTTAATGCAAATCAGAACATTTAACCAATTTGTTTTATTCGCCCGGGAATTTCCGATTGTGTTCGGCCTGTTGACGAGAAGTTCCGAATGATCGCAAATCCGCGATCTCTTTCCGGAAATTACCAACTTTACCCGATTAAGCGCAGCAAAGGATAAAGACGCAGTGTTCCCAGAGATTAAAACATTTTGTTTTCGATATGGGGAATCGCCATTTCAATACGCAGTTTATAGGTAGAAAAGAAATAGTGTGTTACACAGAATGATTGATCTTTGATAGTGGACAGGGTTACTGAAAATGTCAGATATTTTATGCGTCACACGGGACGCAGTATCTCTATTTTTGCGGGTCCAGTTAAGTTTTAGTGCGTCCTATACGCAAGTTTTGTGCGTCCGGTAAATCCCTGTATATATATATATATATATATATATATATATATATATATATATATATATATATATATATATATAAATAGTCCAACACACTTTATTTTGGCAGCCTATCTAAAGTGCTCAAATCACCAGAATGTTTTTTTTCGGCCGAGCACTCGACGTTTATTTTTGGACTTTTTCCAGACATAGGTATAGAGTGATTTCCCTTTGGTCTTCTCTCTCTTTTATAAACCGCACAAATGTAGCAGCTTGTATGCCGAAAAATACGGTATATTTATCTAAAGTAATTAATTAACAGATAGCGCATATTAAATTAAGTTCCAATGTCTAAATGGTAATGTAATTGATATTATTATTTATTATAACAAAATACTAACGTTAAGCTAATTGCATGATGTGATATAGTCAACTGAGAGCGAGAGCACGGTTTGTATTATCTCAGAAGAGATAGTTTATTTTATGTTATTGTTATTATTGCTATTACTATAATTATATACTACATGGATTATAGAGTTTGTACGATATTTATGGTGGTTTATTCTTCTGTTTAGATCTCTACTGTCAGTTATCGGCCAGCTAGGTGTTACAACCTTAGTTACACACACTTGGTATGTACATGATAGTGTTGTTATATATGTATATTTTTGTGACGTTACAATGTAAATGGAATGTGTTAAACATTGATAATTAATTAGTATGGATTGATTATAAATGATTAACATATGGGCTCGGTTGTTCGAAGCCTCGGTTAACTTAATCACTGATTAACACTAACTGTGAGTTAAATGCCATAACCCAGGGTTGGCTAATCACTGGTTAAAAAAAAAGTTGCTGAAACACACTTTTAACTCTGGGTTAGCAAATTCAGGGTTAGTTTTCACTAACCCAGAGTTATTGAAAACTAACTCTGGGTTAAGTGCAGTTAACCAATCAGTGTAAAGTAAATGTACTTCATATTGTCAACATTACATTTGCCTGTCCGTACTGCTAGTACTTATGTAATTTTCAAAAATAAACAGCAATAAACAGAAAAGGTGAGGAATACGATTAGTGAGACAATTAGTGAAAATAAGACAAACACTAGAGGGAGAAGGCAGTTGCAAAAACATGCCAGGTTATATTACTAGAGTTGATGACAGGCCATTGCGGCATCATCGTTTTAGTTTCGCACACAATAAATAAATCACATGTTACTGTAATAGTTTATATGTCATATTTAACAGCTTGTGTAGTTTTTAGCTTTCATCTTTTAAGCTTTTTTATACATTATGAAAAATAAAAATATACTAAGTGTCCTTGGCTGATCAACGTGGAACAGACAATTGTTTTGACAGGGGGTGAAGATTACCTAGAAAGCTACGTTATGTCCCATCGTTTACACGTGTTTTAATTTCAATGACGTCAGTATTCGAATGACATCACTTTACATGTTCCTACAATAATAATAATAAACTAATCTAGATATTTCCATTTTTAAAAAGGTTCAAAATCTTTCAGGGTAAAATTGCTTTTTGTATGTGTGTTTAATTGTTATGAATACATATGGCTGTAATTAAAAAGCTGCAATATTTTTGGAAATGATACCGTTTGGTAAAAATGGACCTAAAGTGAAATGTTTGATGCTGTGTGTAAAAAAGAGAGAAAGGCTGACCTTGAGCTAGGAATGTCTGACGTTTCAGCCCCAAGTTAGTTTGCCCCATACCAGTTCGAACCCAACACATTACCAGTTAGCCCAACAAAAAGAAGTTCTATTCGTCTCTTGGGGTTTGGTGTATCTGTCCTTGAACGATGATAATAAGAAATAACCATGAAACAGATTACGTGTATTATACAACTAGGTAAAATAAGTTTTGTGGTGACGGACAGCCATAGGCTATTGCTTAATGCCACTTGGAAGGAAATTCAAATTCACGTAGAAAAAAAATCAAATTATAATTTGGTCCTTACTTTAAATAACATGTATAATATTCATATATTAGTGCACGTATATATGTAATGCAGATTTTAATAAGCTGGTATGAGAGATTGCCCATTACGGCCGTGACATATGACAGGTGCTACTAAGTCAAAAGCCCTTCGATCTACACCGATACTTAATTGTTAATTACCACAAATGACCCCATTCGTTAATCTCACTAGTAAGGAAAAGGCATAGAAATACAAATCATTTTGCACTAATAATTCTAAAACTGTTACTTGATCACGACGAGTACCTTTTCGTGACCCATAGCTAAATGGCCGATTATAAGCTTTGATTTTTACGTCAGTCAAATAGTTACTCATTTGTGTAATTTTCTAGAAACCCTGCACCCTTTCTCATGATGAATAAATTCAACATATCAAGGTGTCAAAATTATAAAATTGTATTGGGCTATTTTGATGTTATCTTTAAGTGAAAAATAAATTAAGTCTCTCTCTTGTTAAAACATTTCCCCTCTCAAAATTTGAGAGAAGTGACTTCCATTTTGGATTTAATTTAATTTAAATTTCATTTTAATATTTTAACAGACCAGATCGGTTCCCCTTTCTTGATCCTCTTGGTAAAACGAACAAACAATTTTCACCAAAATCATCTTTATTTAATATTTGACATATTTACGGGGGATGGGGGTGGGGCGAACTCAGAAATAGTTGAGACAGCAAAATATATATTAAACCAATCGGAGAATGGGTCCACCTTGGTGATTAGATCCTATGACGCAACTACCTCAGGCGAGCGCTCAACCGACTGAGCTAGATCCCGCCTGGTCAAACTGGGAGCGAACTGACTTGGGGCGAACTGGCTTGGGTACGAAACGTCTGGTACCTTTGACGAATGACTTGGGTCTACTCAAAGCAGTAAAGTATAAACAGTCTTGCAATTCATGTTTTTTAATTATTCATACTGTTCTTTAATGGACAATTTAATGATAAGAGACGGTTAATACAGATCGATGTGTTTCTCGATATTGACCACCTTCCACCCTCCCAATCCAAAAATAAAATCAATGAACCAACTATTCTACGTCATTCATTATTTTTTCGCGGGAATTTGACGTCACTGTAATTTATGCCGATACTCTATTTCAGCACAATTTTACATTTAAAACGCATCTAAACATACAAATGGAATCAAATTCGCTACTCTTAATCACTGGTTAGACATTTATCCGTAGGTCAGAGCTGTTTTAACTTTAACCCAGGGTTAGGGTATATTTAACTCATGGTTAGCGCTATGCATTTAGTATGTGAATGTAAAATAAAATAAAATAAAAATCAGGTTTTCTGCCAGAGGGTAAAATGGGTATGGCGCCATACCCAAAATTTAATTTTTTAAAGTTAACTTTCTGACAAAATTAATTACTCTCGTCATTACTCTATGATTTTCTTAGCCCTAACCCTAAACTTAACTCAGTTTCTTTCTGGGGGAGGTCCCCCATACACATGTGACTGTGGTTGCATTCAATTCCATAGTGCCATACCCAAAAATCTCTTTCTGGCAGAAACACTGAAAATTATTTAAAAAAAATTTATTATGAGGTTAGTTGAAGACCATGCAAGACTGACTTTACCAATTAAAAAAATAATAATAATAATAATAATAATAAAAAAATAAAATAAAAAAAATAACATTAGTGTTGGGAACTAAAGAAGTAATGAAACAATTGAAAATGGAGCATATATTCAACACACGGTATCAGACTTCAGTTTAGTGTTTTTGTTTTATATTTTTGTTTTATATCATTTCAGTTAAGTTGTACAACATAATTTTTTGTTTGTTTTACCGTTATATACTAGAAATATTATCAAGAAACATATTCCAAAGTATGTTATTTTGTCAGGAATTAGGGCCAATGGTTTCTGTTTTTATTTAGAAAAGTCAAACACTGACCTTGCACATGTTTCGAGCACATGAGGAACAGGATCACTGAGATCCAATACATTGCAATAATGCAGTACTTCGGTTCTCACGTTTTAGCGACAATCAGTAATCCTGAAAATAAAATATACATAATTTGAAAAGATTTTCAAAACATTTCAACTGCCAGTCACATAATACTAAATATTATCTAGTTATTCCACAAGTGAAGTGTGTTGGTTCTGATGGTCCCACCAGTAAGATTTTGCATATTTTGTTTGCAGTTTTCAAAACGAAAACGACAGTAAGCAAAATAAAAATCGGAAGACACACACACACACACACACACACACACACACACACACAATTATTTTAATGTGCAGTAATTTGTTGGGACCTAGTTATGGTATCCCATTCCAAATTATACTTGCAAGCAAGCAGGGGTGCAGAAAGTACTCGCCCTCTCGCCAAATGCAAGTAAAAAAGCTGACGGACGAATTGAAAAATGCTTCTACCAATCCGACAGGCGATCTATGTTTCTGTGACTGTATTATAATTTTATTTTATTATTATTATTATTATTTTATTTTTTTATTATTTTTTTTGCATTGAATCCGTGACTACGCATCAGTCATGCATGAATTCTAAACAATTCAAACAAACGTTTTAGAATGGTGTCGAAACACACAATATACATGCGCCGCATTGCTAATAAACGACTTGAGTTCCGAACTGCGCAAGTGCGACATTTTGTTCGTTTGCCACGTGATGTTGATAACTTACCAAGTGTCCTTAATGTTTTTGTCATTAAATATATATCTAGAGAGGCATCGAAATAAGCATTGTGTCTGGTAACCCATTTACAGGTTGTCATACAATATAGCCTGGGCACCAATTTACAGGTCGTCATACAATATAGCCTGGTAACTCATTTACAGGTTACCATACGATATAGCCTGGTATCCCATTTACAGGTTACCATACAATATAGCCTGGTATCCCATTTGCAGGTTACCATACAATATAGCCTGGTATCCCATTTACAGGTTGCCATACAATATAACCTGGTATCCCATTTACAGGTTACCATACCATATAACAGGTTACCATACAATATAGCCTGGTAACCCACTTACAGGTTGCCATACGATATAGCTTGGTAACCCATTTGCAGGTTGCCATACGATATAGCCTGGTAACCCATTTACAGGTTACCATACAATATAGCCTATTATTACCTTTTAGATAAATTTCATGCGTTTTGATTGGCCAATAGCTAATCCATACCACAGGTACACCGTGTCATTTTCCGGGTCAATACAGAATTTGGGCACCAATACAAAATTTGCCAGGGTGTACGAAACTATCACGTGACTTCCGCTTTGTAAGTTCGGCAGAATTGTTATCGTTTTGTTTTTTCACTCTCGCGCCTCAGCTCTTAAACTAGGAAATACGTATTGAATTCTGTTTGAAAGAGATTGCGATTTATGGTAAGTGTTTTTTTATTACTTTATTATTTTCGCATACTCATGCTACTGCATTGTAAATTTAATGACATGCATTCTTTGGAATGTTATACGGGTAAGTATAGTTTGATAAATATCTATGTGCCCGAGTGTAATCAGTTGTTTGGTAGTTTTCAGTGTAATAATTTGTATTTATAAATTGACAAGACCCGTGTCATTAAGGTGATAAGAGTTGTCCCCCTTTGTTTACAAATCGTCTGCGTTTGACAGCTCGCTACAATGGCCAATAAGAATAAGAATAAAAAAATGTTCTGCTATATATTAACATTTTCTGCATTAATAACAGAAGTTGAACATTTCATACATATTAAATCAACTTGGATAATTCACTTAAATTAATAATTAAAGTTAAAAATGTTTGTAGTTAAATCTAGATTAGTGATTTGTATTACCCTGATAAAAGTAGAAATATTTTCAGTTACTGTTATAGTATTTTAATTTCTATAGTATTATCTGGTAAATGGCATATCTTAGTGTATAAATAGTTTTTTACAAATGTTAGTATATTTCTAAAAGTCATATAAAGCGCATTCCTTTAAAAAATAATATTTTTGTGTTTTATTTGAAATTTTATCTTATAAAAATATTTTAAACCTTAAAAATCTTTGTGTGATTTGTTCAAAATGTTTGAAAAAGATCTAAAAGGTAATAAATTCGTTACGCGGTTTTTGCCAGGGCGTACGGGATTGTACGCCCTGGCAAAAACCGCCAGGGAGGGGGGAGGGGACACACACACACATATATGCACATACATACATGCTGCTACTGGATCAAGAAAAGTGGGGGCTCTCGAGCACCATCATGCATCGGAAACGGAGAAATTGGACGTTCGGGGGAGCATGCTCGAATATTTAACATGGATTTATGTACATACAAAAATACTAACACTAGTATCAATTAATTCTATATTTCTATGTTTTAACCAAGCAATAAATTATTGATAATCCACCAATTTAAAGAATAATGTATTTATGCCAAATGTTCCATTTTGTGAATCCAAACTATTTTACACATACAATAAATATTGTGTCAAATAATTGTTTAAATACAATGTGCTGCTAAAATCTTAAGTTTATTCCTTGGCAGATACAGGTATCCAAACATGAATTAGAATATATAAACCAACATTTCTCCAGTGAAGGATGTAATTGATAAAGATACATGTGGAAGATAAACTTGGGTTGGGGGAATTCAAATCAATTGTGTTGTTGAGATTTTTGCTATTGTCAACCGTCAACAGTTTATATTAATATGCATTGTTCATAGTTTGGCCTATCAGATAATGATGAACAGAAAGAAGAAACTGTCCAAAAACTATAATTGCTGCACTGATTAGGGTTCATATTTTGAATTCCATTTAAATCAGATGATCATAAAAATACCAACAAAAGGAAACATGGGTTTTGTGACATGGATAGCATGGGTAAGTTATAGGACAGAATGCGCGGAGGCACAGTAAATAGTTGTAGACACGAGCCATATTTTAATTTTTATATGGAGTAGGACGGAAAAAACGTGGATAATATCTCATCCACACCCCTCCGGACCCCAGGTTTCTACGGACTTGTATCTGTACTTTGTGGTGGTGGTGGGGTTTTGGGGTGTTTTTTTGTTGGTGGTGGTGGTGGGGTTTTTTAAAATTTATTTTGTTATAGATAAACATATTAAAGTGTCTGGCAGAAACACTGGTTAGCATTGATTATCGAGGACATCATTCTGTAAATTGCCTTAAATTATTATTAGAATTTTTACAAATATGCTCAACTAGCAAACATAAAAACCTATATGTTTTGATAAAACACTGAACACTTTGTTTATTTTTAAAGTTATGGCTGTAATCTAATCAACTAATGTTTCAGTTACCGAAATTTGTGACTGCTAATATTTATGGTTGATGCAACAGTTCGTGGCGCTCACGTGGGAAACTTTGCTACATTATAGCCAATTTATTACTCTTGTAGAGAGTAGACATAGAAATAAAAAGCTAACTATTTACATAGCAACTACCTCTTTATAAACATTGATATATTACAGCCAATTTAGTACTCATTTCAAAGGTAGAAATAGAAACAAAAAGCTACGGTAGCTATTTACATAACAACTACCTCTTTATAAACATTGATATACATTAGAACCAAATCGCATGCTTCCATTGAAACCGATCTATGCCAAGTGCATTATATTTGTTTATTTTTTATTTTTAATTCGGACGACTCAAAAATTGCATGGGCAAGTCAAAGTACTGACATGACTCACCCGAATGGTAAGTCAAAGCAAATCCCAAGTGTACACCCCGTTACATTACTCTGCAAATAAATAATGTGTTTGTTTTAAAATGCATATTCATATTAAATTACTCATGCATAGAACCCGGAAGTAAACGACATCGAGTAGTTTTACAAATCAAACTTTATTATTAAATGCTGTTACCTTTTTTCATTGCAAACACTCAATATCAGTAAAATATTATCAGTAAAATATGCACATTTTAATGTTTTTCTCATAATGGAGATTTGATAGCAAATTGTGAGAACTGCGGGGAGTAGCCTACGTGGTGGGGAGGGGAGGGGGGAGGGGGGGGGGGCACGATTTGACAGCAAGTACATGGACTGTTTATTCTTTTTCTTCTTCTACTTCTTCTTCTTCTTCTTCTGAATATGTTTTGTTTGTAACCACACACTGGCTGCAGCATTTCGTAGATTTGTATTGTCTTTTGATTATTGGCCATTCTACGTGTTAGTCACCATACATGCTCATAAGTAGGCCGGGAATAGTAGATATATCAATTGGTGTGTTTCGAAAATACAAATTTAGAAGCCCAAATTGGGTATAGTGCACGAGCGCCACCTGTCGGACAGTCGGTGATAGTTTCCTATTCTTCAGCTACATTATATGGTCGAGTGTTGTAAAATCGAGAGTATTCTAAGTTCGAGACTCGGCGAGTTTCGTGAAATTCACGATCACGCTTGCGGTTAATTCAACCGTTGGCTTTGCTAATAATAAAAAAATAATAATAATTAAAAAAAAAATCATCAGAAGAGACACCAAGAGATTATGAACAAGTTTTACAGAAATAATGCGATATAATAAAAACAACATTTTTGTTTATATACTTTTAACTGTTTTCACTAATTCCTGTTTTCCCGGGAACGAAACCCAGCATTATCAACAATATGCAAGTACCGGCCTCGGTGGCGTAGTGATTAGGCCATCGGTCTACAGGCTGGTAGGTACTGGGTTCGGATCCCAGTCGAGGCATGGGATTTTTAATCCAGATACCGACTCCGAACCCTGAGTGAGTGCTCCGCAAGGCTCAATGGGTAGGTGTAAACCACTTGCACCGACCAGTGATCCATAACTGGTTCAAAAAGGCCATGGTTTGTGTTTTCCTGCCTGTGGGAAGCGCAAATAAAAGATACCTTGCTGCTAATCGGAAAGAGTAGCCCATGTAGTGGCGGCAGCGGGTTTCCTCTCAAAATCTGTGTGGTCCGTAACCATATGTCTGACGCCATATAACCGTAAATAAAATGTGTTGAGTGCGTCGTTAAATAAAAATTTCTTCTTTTTTTTAGACAAAGGTGTTTATTATATCAGCAATGTTCCAGTGGATTTGATTTTCATTTGACATTACTATAAACATATTTATGTACAGGTAAGTAACATTTTTGCTGTCAATTTCAAAGTATGGTCTTTCCGATCAAGTCAAACCTTAGGGTCTCAAAATTGCAATACTCAATTATATATTTTATTGCGTTCCAGTCCGCGTTTTACCAACACCCACAGTCATCGACCTTGCCAGTCTTGGTGTAGGCCCCACTGTGTAATTTGGTCACTTGTAAAATAAATCATTGATACAACATGTTTCTGGCTTACAAGAACAATTTAGCATACACGCCTTCACTAACACATACAATTAAATATTAATTGCATTGTACTTTATGTAATATGCCTACTTACTTTTCAGCTGATCTTTTATAAACACGGCTACACCAACTAGTATTCTTCCTGTCCTGCGCAGCAGCGCATGCACGCAACATTTGGTGTTTGTAGCGGGTTTGTTCAGACGCCGTTCCGTACGTGTAGGCTATCGTCAACTCCCCTAATCGTAAAGCAAGTTACACAACAGGGGCGTAGCGTGATCTGGACCGGGGGTGGGGGTGGTGGGGGTGGGGGTGGTTGGTGTTCGAATATAAACCAAGTGGACCTTTTTCTGTTTTGTTTTTGCACCACCACCTGTATGTTTTAGTTCTGAAACGGACCATTTGCTTCAGCGCGGGGGGGGGGGGGGGGGGGGGGACCTTATAGAACTATATATGACAACATACATTTCCAAAAGGGAAATCTATTCAAACAAATATTCACATTCCTCAGTCAAAACGGTTTACTATATCTACACGGCCGCCATCATTGGTGCACTTGTGAAGAGGTGGTTTAATACGGAGAAGAAGAAGTCTACTATATTGAAAGCGATAATTATTATGTTTAGTTAACAGAAACAACACAATAAGAATGGTGAAGTTGCGTTTCATGTAATGTTATATGTAATGTTCTGTTATTTCAGTTGAAGTCTGGAATACGTCTACACGAAACGTAAACACAGTGCTGAATTTACTCTGGAAGGATCTGTTACTTATCACGACAATGGTGTCCCAGTTTGACGTCATTCTTGGTATGGTCGAACTTGAGTTTTCTACGTTACACATTTTAATGTTAACACATTTAATTGTTTACTATTTGCTTTTTATTGATTCAGTAAATTATTTTTATCAGGTTTTATTTATATGTTAGAACATAAATCGCGAAAAAAACCTAAAAAAAAACCCACATTACAATGATACAAATTCCACATACATACTATAGACCTAGGCCTAGCCGTCCGACAGGGAACGCCTTTTTTTCATGCTGTGGTATTTACTTTTAAAGGTTTTTTTTTCTTATTTCTGAGCTGATTTTTTTTTTTTTTTAATTGCACCCGTTTGACTTTTTCCAAAACATTTTTACTCTTCTACTTACATTTAACCAAACTTAAATTATTTACCCCCCTCCCCCCAAAAAACCCAACAAAAAACAACAACAACAACCCCCCCCCCAAAAAAAACACAAAAAAACAAACAACACTATTGTTGTAGGAGGATGGGACGGACTATAGACAGTCGCCAAGATCTCCTAGGGAAAAAACAAACTTTCATTTTTTATGGAATAATCTTCAAGAGGGGTGGAAGCTTCTGAAGTACTTAATTAATATGACGTCGTCACGTTTGCTTTTATACGGTAGATTACGTCATATTCATTTACCCATCTTTGAGAGAGTATGATAACGGCAAAAGGACATGTTTGTTTTTTTGCCATATATATGCGATCTGAGCGAAGTCTATATAGGCCTAGGTGACGTTGTTGTCATCTATAGTCCGTCCCATCCTCCTATAAAGATGTGTTGTTGGGTTTTTTACTTCTTTTTTTTTCTTCTTTTTTTGTAAATAATTTTAGTTTGGTTTGATGTAAAAAACAAAACAATAAAAGGTGTTTTGGCAATACCAAAAAAAACCCGACAATGTTTGGGTCCATTTAAAAACAAATATTCGGTTCAGAAATAAAACTGTAATAGACCTACATACCATAGTAAGAAAGCGACGCTTGCAGCGTTATGGCTGCTATTTTGTTTTATGGATCGTATAATCTTGCTTTAATGAAATGACTGATTATTTTCTTGCTGCTCCCTGTGTAGTGAAATTAAACAAATATAGTTATCTATTATCTATCCAAAACACTTTTACTTTTCTTCTTACGTCAATCCAAACTGAAATTATTGCTAAAATTCCTGCACGCGCGTATGCAGTGGTACTCTGTACGGAGCTCAGTAAAAAAACAAACCAAAAACAAAAACAAACAAACAAAAAACCACGAACAAACAACAAAATAAACAACAAAATAACCCTCGCCCCCCTCACCCCCCCCCCCCCCCCCCCCCAATAAATAAAATAAAAATAAATAAGAATAATAATCGCTTGCTCAATCCCCTGCTTAAGCAAATTTTGTTTTCTGTTTTGCCCCCGATAATTGTCCGGCGGAGCGTGTCACCCACTATAAACGTTGCTCACCTCAGTCTAGACCCTCCTTGCTAAAATTCCTGCACACGCGCCTGCAGTGGTCATGTCTACGATAGTTCCGTAAAAAATATATTAACCCCCCCCCCCCCCCCCAAAAAAAAAAAAAAGAAGACACAAACAAAACACAATCATAACAAAGCATAATAAAATAAAATAAATAAAGCAAAAAAAATAAAATAATAATAATAATAATAATAATAAACAAAAATCGTGAGTTTATGTTCCAACTATTTATTATTTTATTTCACTGTATTAGGTGGTTTGTTTTTGTTTGTTTTTGTTTTTGTTTTGTTTTTTGGGTCAAGAAATAATATATTTTAAATTATTTTAAAGTATCTATACACAGCGGCCGTGCACAGTATATACAATTCAAAGGTACTTTACACGGCTGTCGTATATATAGCCTCATCAATATTCGGTTTTGTCGTACGTTTTAGACTCTTTACAAAAGAGTTCCAATTTTTTTTAATTAAGCTGCTCACAGGTTGTCATGGGACTCCCTCAATCATGGTTCATTTAAAATGTTTTGGGTGATACAGTAGCGATGTTTGGTATTCCAAGTTAATGTAACTGTCATTTATAATCCATATTTAGAGAAATAAGGCCCACTAAATCTGTGTTTGAGCGACTTTAATATGGCGAAGGCATTATACCTGTAGCAGACATATGGCCGTTCCGAGCAATTTTGCTCGGGACGAAATTGAGGTCAAGATAACGACTACCATCACGTTTCCCCACCCTAATGGTGTATTGTGATCTATAGACCAAGAAATACTTACTTTGAAACGATCTTCACTTTGAATTAAAAGAAAAAAAGTCTGATTGTAGGTTTTCTTTTAAAACGCGCGGTTTAATTCGGTGAACAACATATAGAGATATTTGGGCAAACTGCTAACCTGAGACCTTTTTACCATGTGGGGCCATTCAAATATTACGTAACGCTTAGGGGGGTTGGGGGGTGTACGTCCAAGCGTTATATGGCGTTACAAGGGGTGGGGGGGGTGGGGGGTGTACTGAACAGCGTTACGTAACAACATTTTGTTTTCTCTTAAACGTGCTATGCCATGGCAACAATATATAATGTAGGTTTTTAAGAAGTAAATGTTAACCAAAAACAATTTTAAATCAGGCTGAAATGCTTTAATACACTAGATATTTTAATTTTTGTTTTCCCAAGGAGATTCTCGGGATTCAGGTGAAAGCAGAGGTGTGCCGTTAACAACCGATATATTGGTTGGAACTTCTAATCCATCGATGTCAACGTCGTCCTCATCAAGCCATTCAAATTCCTCATTTTCCATATATCGTATGACGCACATCAGTTCTCGCTGACGCTTGGCAGCCAAACGTGTAGGGCGGATACGATGCACGGCTGCTTGAGCTTCGTGGTTCAAAGTCGGATATTTATTTCGGCACATTCGGGAATGGGATGTCATCGACTTGATGGAGGCGTGATATAGAACACACCTATCACAAATACGTTTTTGTAGTTCACTCTGTAAGCTTGGACATGCAAAGTCGTATGGTAGTCCCTTAGCAAACTTGTTCTTTGTTCTTGTGGGAAGAACTGAATTCCCTAGTACTAAATGTACAAAGAGTGATGGGAACCGTGCCGTTACATCATTAGTGCAACACATCAAGCCATCTTCTGTCTGCGAAAGTGGCATAGGAGGGGGCAGGAAGCGCTCCTTGACAATGTCAAAATATGAACTTCTTGGCTCATCACAACATGAGTGGTTACGACATTTCACAATTTGCAGCATGTACTGGCTTTCCCGTACATGTTGTTCATGCCACAGGCGATTTTTTTCCAGTACAGGGTCGTCAGGTTGACTTGGAGGGATGTATTCTGCTACTGTTGGGTACCCGTCAATTACAGTGTTTGACCATACTTCAGCTAGAACGTTTGCAGCATGTTCGAAGTTTTGTTTTTCCATCTCATTATCCACCGTTTCACCCTGTGGATTAAGATGACTTCCGAAATGGTCGTGCGGCAGTACAAGTCCTGCAATATCATGGCTAAGCGGAGCCATGCGTCTCTCGACACGGTTGAACGCACTCCTTCCGGGGGCATTTGTTGCGATGAATAAAGCATCCAATTTGTATGAACAGAAGTAATCCACTGCACACTGAATGGTTTTTGTGTACCGAGGGTTTTCATCTGGGCCTCCATCCACAGTTATTATCATAATGGGTTTCGGTAGTCCATCTTGACAATACATGCTTTCTCGGAATTCAGGCAAGGATAGAATACGTTTCATATCATGCAAGTGATGCAGCGCAGATGATGAGGAATGTTTAGCACTTCGAATTCCCACATACGTTGGCCCAGAATAAGTAACACCGGGACTATCAAAACTGTTTTTTCCAATCGATATTGCTGCGATCACTGATGGTACCAACTTATGTTGAGCAGCAATGACAAAATCATGATCACTTAGTTTGATTTTATACTCCATGTGCATGATTAAAGGTGCCTGTTTATTGGCGGCGGTCAGTCCTATTGGAACTCTCGCTTTGTCGTCCTGTGAGTGAAAAGTGACTTCACCTGGTCCTAGAAGTGATGCCAACTCTTCCAAATTGGAAATGGATGCTCGAGCAAAATACCTGTCCTGGTGGCGAGAATGTTCATCGTTCTGTGCTCTAATCAGTTTGACAGGCACAGTTTTACAGTGTCTCTTACCCGCTAGAGTTGTAGCATTTCGAGGAAGAAGCCGAAGGTATACTGCACTTCTAGATAAATGGATCCCTTGTTTCTTCAAGGAGGCAGTCAAATCATCCAATGTTCTGACCGTCCTGATAACTTCAGAACGCCGTCTGTCATCTGCCGCTGAACCGCCTATGGCAATATCTACAATCACCTTATGCAAAAGATTCTCATCTTCAACAATTGGTGGCCGACCAATGGTTGTTCCTCTTAGATGTTTGCGAGTTTCATCATCTAAGTCCTCCAGCTTTCGTTTGAAATTATCTCGATAGCGCTGTTGCCTTTCTTTGTTTTTTATACATTTTTTCATATCCAATTTTACTCTATCCAGTTCTGTCTGTTTTTTCTTCAGTTCTTCACATTCTGTCTTTGAGAGCAATCCTTGATGTTTTTTCTTGTACAAATTGTTAAGATCCTCATTTATTTTAGATATAGCAGCTTCAAGTTTTTCTTGCTTCGGAGCTGTATGAACAGTGGTTTGGCTTTCTTTTACTGACTGATGGGTGTCCTTTTCTTCCTCTCCAACGATCGCAGTGTTTCCATTCATCTCAGATTCATCATTCACACCCGATTTTTCTAGGTCTGTTTTTGGAACCTACAAAAGATAAATTAATATGTAGGCCTATCTGTAAAATTAATAATGATTTTAAAATACGATAAAAAATATTAACACTCACCATTATATATATATATATATATATATATATATATATATATATATATATATATATATATATATATATATATATATATATATATATATATATTTAAAATACTTTGTCACAAGGTATCAAGTCAAATACATTGAAACTTGATGCATTCAGTGTACTGGGGAGGCCAACTGCATATACCATGTTTTCCAATTTCTTCTCATTTTCCGAAATAAATCAACTCAAACCTTTATTAACAGTTAACTAGAGACAGCGACTTCAATAGGCCTACATTTTTTTGGTATACACTGTATATTGGTATATACATTGACATGATATAACTAGATAAACCTTTATATTTTCGGTCACTGACCAAAAATATAGGTCACGTGATATATGCTCAACTCGATTCGATACTTTGTTTTTCAGCTACATACTAAATATATCGTTAGTTTTAATACAGTATCAATAAATGTCCTTTTGTGTTTCAATAATGAATCAACATTTATAGATTTATTTATTTCTCAAGAGCTTAGAGATGCCTTTTGGGACCTACACAAATGTATAAACTTAGTAAGTAACGTTTTTAAAAAACAAAAACAAAAAACAGTCATCTGTCATGTATGACGTCATACTGCAAGTGCGTGCTGGAATAATTATGATAAATTAACAATTTGGTATAAAACAGAAATTATAATGACTTTTATTTTACTATTCTTGTTAGGATAAATAAAATAACTGGTTACTGCCTTAGGATATAAAATTTATCCTGATCAGGTCGAATGAAGAATGCCGCTCAGCAGAGCCTCTCGGCATTAACCATTCTAACCTTCGCAGGATATTTAAATCCTATATCTATAAGGCCGTAACCAGTTATTCTTTATCTCTAAATATATATACCTATACATTTAAAAACACAACTTGTCAAATGGTTGGGTTCGAACCTCTTGCACTGATTCGAATAGCATTTGGCAGTCCACAACCACAACCACTCGGCTTTCGATATAGGCCCTGACTGAATATACACAGAATCAACTTGCATATAAAAATATATTGTGTTTGTTATTTCCAACACATTTTATTTAGGCCAAACGAAACTGACGTTGCCTACCTTTGACCAAAAAGAAAACAAACGTCCTCTGCGTTTCATTTCAAGTTGTTTCCATTCTTGAAGCTTTCTAGGACGTGCCGTGTGAGATCCTCTGGTTCCTTCTTCATTTCCTTCCAAACTTTAGCAACTTCAAGTTGAACCGTCTTTTTGGACAACTCTACGTTAGCTCGTCCATACCCTTCAATTAGAGATTGGTGTAATCTTTCTCTGTCAACCATTTTAAAATGGCGAAAGTGAAAACGTGCTTTCTTTATCCATCGTACAGCAATACGTCACTTTATTGACGTCATCATAGCGTTCATGGGTATAAATATACATTGCCACGTTGCTTTGTCTGTGTTGGGCGTGGGGGGGGGGGGGGGGGGTATCTCCGAGCGTTACGTAATATTTTGGGGGGTGTATGGTCTAGCGTTACAGAGCGTTACAAGGGGGTGGGTGGGTGTCTAATTTTGACAAAAATAGCGTTACGTAATATTTGAACGGCCCCTGTGTTTCCATCATTGTAGCCTACAAATTGTTTGGTATCCATTTAAAAATGTGTAGTAATTCATTTTCATCTCTATATAGCTGTTTGGTTACGTAGTAATCAATGCTGTTATCCAGATTCGGGCATAAACAAACTTGAAAATGTTTTAATTAATTACAGTACACCAATACTTGATTTATTGTATGTTACAATCTAAAGTATGAGAAGTGTTTTAGAATAATATATGTAAACTTACATTTTCGGAAGCAGCCTCAGAAAGTTGTGAATTTGAAATAAAAACACCCCAGAACTTTCCCCATTGTTTTAACTTGATGAACATATGGTTGCTAGGGTGTTAAATTAATGTGACTTTATATGTACTAAAGCATAGAACAGTATCAATGGAACAGGTTTCCATAGAACGAATGCATTCATTGTAACACATTGAAACTGGTCAGTTAGGGGCCGCCTACATTTCATAATTATGGTGTATATCATCTATAGTTGAGGTTTGGGGTATACTTAGAACATTCCAATATTTGCAATATTGACAAATTTGACATAAATCGTCAATATGGGCATAGCTTCTACAAACATCTGAGACAGTCAACTGCTTTAAATGTCCATTAATTATTGTTCAATGTGGTCAGTATTATGTGTGGGCCAAATTTCAAGAACATTCAATGTCTACTCATATTCAATGGGGATTATCTTTAACGGGGTACTAACTAAATTGAAGTTAAATTGCATTGCGAAGGTTTTTTTTTTATTATTTGCTTTTGTGGACTACAGAGAAAAATTACACCTCTAGTTCTGTTATATTTTATAGAAAACATGTTGACCAATTTTCGTTTCAAGGTCACGAGGGCAACAAGGTCAATTCCAAGGTCAAAGTGAAGGTCAAAAGGTCATCACACTTTAACTTACATATACCCAAACAATAATGGCAGATTTGGAATCCTTGGGCAATTTTCATTCAAACACTGTCATTTCCATCAGGATTGGACCAGTGGTTACTTATATATGGATATTCAAACATAGGCCCCATTGCCTAATGTTGGCGGTTTTTGCCAAAATGGGTAGGGTAGCACCCAAATCGCTGGTCTGATTGAGCTCCTCTTTGAAAATTGAGCAAAACCACCCTAGAAACAAAATTCCAGACAAATCTGAGGGGGTGAGGTTAAAAATACCTCTTTTTGAGGGGTTATTTGACACGGAATGATTCAAATAGTTGTAGTAGCTGATATGTGAGTAGTTTGTTAGCCTACCTTCTATTATACCGAGTGGTAGTGAATGGGACGCCACCCTCCCGTCCCCGCTCAGTTGTAGTTCGCTCCCTCGCAGTCACCCTCTCGTTTCACTCTGACCTGTCTACATGCCTAGAAAGAATATACAGAAGAAGAAAACACATTACTGGATGCATAGCTCATCATTTTTTTCCAGATGTATTTATTGTTTACCACTGAAAACTGAAAACCTGATGTAACCCACCATGTTACTGAACATTGATTGGACTTGCCTGACCACAGCTCTGGTGTTCCTCATTTGTCCAGGTTAGATAAGTATAAGTTTTGTAATATTTAATCCATACATGTGTCGTCAGAACTTAATTTGGTGCCCTGATGTTGTTTTTCTTAATTAAGGCAATACTTACCGTCCTCTCATATCACTAGTGTATGAAATAATAATAATAATCATAATCAAAAAAAGTTTTTTGTGTTTTTTTCCTTTGGCAAGAAAATGGGGAGTCACATAGCACTTACTAGTAACAGATTTAATTGTTTTTATTAAGTACCGTAATTTTTGCTGAAAATTTCATTTTTGGGGGTACCCTGCATTAGTTTCAACCTCTGGTGTATACTACATAATAGTCTAGTGGTTGAAGACGAAAAAGTATTTGAACTCTGAATAAGATTTGTGTAACACTTTGAAGGTCAGGGATAGGATAGCGCACTGAATCCACGCCTGGTAAAATACATTATTTACAAAAATATTCATAAGTTAATTTCTGTATAGATTGAGCCATATATTGACGGATTATAATGCTAAACGCTCGGGTTTTTAACACTTGTGGTTAAGATTGATTCCAATCTGCATGCATTAAGGGTGGAATTAGGTAGGGCTAGCCTAGAGGTTGGGTAGGGTGAGGGTGAGCAGGCGACCCGTTCCCCCTAAACATATTCATGTCATTTTGGGGGGGCTTAAAAATAAATAAATAATAATAATAATAATCAGGTTTGTGCTTTTTCATGTTTGTCCATGTCCCCATATTCCCTAAGCCCCCCCCCCCCCCTAGTGTTTCGCAAATATCAATGGTTAGGTGTAACCACTTGCAACGGCCAGTGTCCACAACTGGTTTATCAAAGGTTGTGGTGTGTACTGCTCTATATAAAATATCCCTTGCTGTTTAGTGGGCAGGCAGTCCTAGTGTATCTAAGAAACCTAATCTATTTGAATCTAAGACTTATCAGTTTTATAATTTACAATGTTAGTTTTATTCTGTAAGAATAAGTACTTCTAAATCCAGTATTAAAGTGCACAGTTGGTTTGATACAATCAATTGGGCCAATGAATACAAATACAGCACACATGCTCAGGATGACCAGAAGAATGTTGACTCTTGAATTTTTATATTGATGTTGATCATCACATTATATGTTTGCATTTGTCATAGACACCCAATAGCTAATGTATTTATCGTGCTGTGGTGTCGTTAAACATCTAGTATATTCTATTCAGAAGATTGTGGATGTAAAAGACTTAAATCATGTTAGAATTATTAACAAGAACATGGGGTGTTATTTACATGCACTCTACTTTAATGTACACCCATATGGCCTTTGCGCACTGGGTGTTTTGCCTTCACTGAACAGTTTAGATGTTTTATTCTTTCAAGCTAGAGTTAGTCGTGTTAGTCTGAAAGCTTTTGTTTGCAGTAAAAAACACGAGGCTTTCTTGAGCTGTGTACAAAAAAGTACAAGGGTTGACGTATGCAGGCATTGTGGATTCCTGTGCATGTGAGTGTCTGGGCATGTCTTGAAACCCATGAATAGTAGTAGTAGTTTCTTCTGTTCCAGTCATTGAATGTCGTTGACCTTGGAAACCCATAAAATCCTCGGTGGCTTTGGGGGCTGTTTAAAGTACTATGCCAGACCATACACTAAAATATCAAATTACACAATGAAGAGCCTTCTTAATTCATTGCAATAATACTTTACACCAATATGTAAGTCAATAATTACGAAAATGTCCCCAAAAATCACTCTGTAGAACGATCTAGTAAAATGTTTGATAAAAACATTTGCCTGTAATGAAGGGGACTCGCTTCACAGAAACCTACCACACGATATCTTCTAGCGCAAACGAAAGTGGTTCCGACAGCGACTGCCAGGCTCAATTATCATGTGATTCTTCTTTCGATGATGAATAGTTTAGTGATGACTACTGGACTAATATTTCATCTGTCCCGGGTCGGGTCACTGGCTATCCAGAGATCGGACCCGGGACAGACATGCTTGAAACTCCCATGGTATATGAGCATGTAAATAAATATTGGATTGGATTGGACTAATATTTGTCCAACACAACAAATAATGGCTTATCAGTTTGAACCTGGAACGTCATCCGTAGAACCACCGGCCTGACAGATGACGATGGAAATGTTCGTGTTCGTGGGAGGCAGCTTACCACTGAATTGCAAGTTTTATTCTTGTTTTGTTCTTCAGGTTTTTGTGCGAATTATTTTGCTATGTTCTAGTACTTGTGATGTAGTAGAAAAGACGATAAATAACACGTGCATTCTACTAGTTAAGTGGACCCGATATCGGTAATTTTAGGAAATAAACAAAAACGACTTATAGTCCATCCCGTCCTCCTATAAAGATGCTTTTGTGAATAATTTTAGATTGGTTTCACGTAAGAAAAACAGTAAAAGTGCTTATTTTTTAGTACAGTTTTTAAAACAACCAGCTCAGAAATAAATAACTTGTAGTAGATTCCATAGTATTAAAAAGGTGTTCTCTGTTGGAAGGTATTGTAAAATTGATTTACTGTATTTATAGTCTGTCTCACAGGGAACGCCTTTTTTCATACTATGGAATTTACAAATCATTTTTTTTCTGAGCCGATTGTTTTCTAAGTTGAAAACAAAAAGTGTATGTGTGGGTTTTTTTTTATATTTGCAAAACTATTTTACTTTTCTTCTTCCAAAATGAAATTATTTACCCCCCCCCCCCCCCCCCCCCCCACACACACACACACACATTTTTGGAAGAATGGGACAGACTAGGCTATAGATACTAACTTGTCTAAACTTTATTGTTAATGAAACTGTTCTCGAATTGTAAAGAAAAACCTCACAAATGAACGACATGCAGACGAAAACAAATGGGATGTTGATTACACGAACCGTGCATGAGAAAACAAACTGACCAGAGTTGGAATCATAACGCAGTTTGGAACGTTGACGATATTCACCCGTAAGTCGTTTCTGTGTGGATGGCGTCGGCGTGTTATCACTTGTTTTGTGGCGCAGAAAAATTGTTGGTGTGACATCTTTTTTAAAATGTCATAAGACATGATGTACGTAATGGTAACATTTTTCTGGCTGTACATTTTAGCAAAACGTGGAACTCGTCCTCAATTCTATAGTCCGTCCCATCATTCTATATTAAAGACGCATTCCTGAGTTTGCTGCACTTTTTAAGATGTTATCGACGAACAGAGAGTTTTTAACGATTGTAATTACATATCAAATATATTTTTCTGCATAAAATATTAGTAGCTGTATATTAAACGTGTTTCTGATCCTTCTGCTATTTGTACTAGGTTTAATTTCATTTTATTTCCTAAAATATATATTTTCGTACGTACGAAATTATTTGAAGACAAAATCCAGTTTGGGCTACTTACAAATATTAAGACGACCAGAAACACATTGAATATACAGACACTGATATTCTAAACAAGAAACTATGTTTAATATGTAAGTTTAATCGTAGAAATATTTTATTTTTTAGAAACATCTTACAATGCAGCACACTCAGGAATGTCCCTTTAAAAAAGAGTGTTTTTTTTGCTATATATTTCAGTTTTGTTTGACGTAGCAAGAAATGTAAAACTGTTTGGAAATAACCAAAAAAAAGAGAGACTTTTTGTGAGCCATTTAAAAATCATTCGGCTCAGAAATAAATATCGTGTAGTAAATTTCATAGTATGAAAAAAGGCGTTCCCTGTGGGATGGACTATAAAGTGCCCACTGCTGTCGCAATGGTCTCGGGCATTTTCTTCCGGTTCAGTCGTTCCAGGTTGTTTTAATCAAATTCACACACAGCTTTCTCACAGCAATATTACTACTAATAATAATGAATAATGAATTAATGTTTAACGACACCCCAGCACGAAAAATACATCGGCTATTGGGTGTTAAACTATGGTAATGCAAATAAAGTGATGATCAACATCAATATAAAAATTCAAGGTTTAAACAAAAACAGTGTAAAGAACTGTGCCAAAAATACAAATACAAATATCACCGAATTTTACTCTAAACTTCAATTTGTGCTGTATTGGCCATTCTCAAAGAGAATGTTACACCCCTGCACCACGGTGAGGTTACAGCACGCGCAGGGGCAATATTACTAGGACATGCGTGAAGACTAAATTAATCAGGTTTGTATTGCTACAGCCGCCAACAATACGTCGTTTAACCATAATATACACAACAGAAGCGATGGACAATGGCGTTGGCTATCGAAAAGAGTTCACTTTGTGACATCACAGATAAAATCTGACGGAAATTCCCGAAATTAATTCAGCTGGTTCTGTTTTTTAGGGGAATAATTTTAAATAAAAAATAACCCAGTATATAATTTTAAATTTAAATTTTTTAATTTTATAATATATATATTGATTGATATAGCTCAATACAACGTGTGTCTGGAACAGCACTTTAATGTTAACGGATGGTCTGTCCTGCTCTATAGTGTCTTTAGGTTTTTACATCTGAGTACTTTTCAGGATCTGGCGACTATGATTGTTCCGAGATGATAGACAACAATCTTGATATTCACACTTTCTAATTTGGAAGCAGTAGTGTCTTTCCCTGCAATGCTTATGTACCCATTCTGTATATACCTTCACTTTAGCTGTATACACGTTTGTGAGTTTATAGCATCGAAATCTGGAAATAGCTGATTTACATGTTGGTTGACAATGTCAATGTCTTGGTCACTAGCTGGGTCTAGTGTTTGAATGGGTTCATCTTTCAGTTGTAATGGCAAACACCTTTCTTGGATTTGATGCTAGACTGTTTTCACAGTCTCTTTCCATTGCCTCTTGATTTCCGGTTTCTTCTAAACCATAGTTCTCATTTGTTTCATACTTCTTGCAGTTTAGCTCTGATTCTTCATCACACCGAAATCTTTCTAGCAAGCTGTCTTGGAGACCAATTTTTAAGATGGTCATAACTCGTTTAGCAGGGTTGGCGTAACTGTGTCCAGAGTCGCACCGAGCATACACAGCAATGTCAAGAAGATGCAGATATTGTCACATTTTATTGCCCCAATGCTGTTTCTTTGACCAGTACCACCGTCGGTTAACTTAATTATCACTTTTGCATCTTCTTTTTTTTTTTTTTAGCAAGTTTGACGACAATGGCAGCATGGCAGAAGGGGTTGCAATACTGAAACACTGTATCATTCACAAAATGATAACTTTTCCTCTAATGCAAGATTTGGAATCTCACACTGAAGCATAACGGATGGAGTGAGAGAAGCTCTGAACATGCCATGATTGAGAGTGCTGAGGGTTGTTGTAACTGGAGCAATGGTCATTTTGCTTCTTACACCGTAAGGACAAACTTGTCTTCCTCATTTCTACAGCTTTTTCTTTGAGGCCCTTAAACTTCCAGCTTTTCAAAGAAATGACCATAGAGTCCAGGTCTGCCATGATTTAGTGTGCATAGATCTGCTACGATACTAGTGTGACCCGAATATAACAGGACTGACTGCAACAGATGCATCTAATGCCAAATGTTTGTATATATATTCAGTCACTGCTGGCGAAATGTGAGACAGATAGCTTATTTTTCTTTTGAATTCCCTTGTTTGTGTTTGTATGAAATTTGTGGAAATGAGGTCGCCTGTGCCCAATCAGCCGTACTCCCTCTGTCCGAATTTCAGATTCTAGGCAGTCCTTTTGAACCTTTACAATGTCAACTGTTGTAATTTCAGATCCACCAGGAAAGCATTGGATGATAGCGATTGGCACAGAGGGATACATTTGTTTTAAGAACCAAAATTTCTGAGTAGCATTTGTAAAAAGCATTTCGACATGTTTAGATTCATCAAAGAAAACTGAAGTGAACAACAGTACAGCACACGCCTGTTGATCAATCAATGAATATTTGTTTGCAACAAGTAGTACACGTTTTCTCCTGTGCTCAAGAGCAGTTCGCACAGGGTGATCTAGCTGGTGGTTCAGACTTTGCACACACTGCTGTTCTTTCATCAATATTCCCTGTGTGAAAGATGACTGCCTGTCGGCTCCATACTTGCCTGTGACAGTTTCTGCCAAGCCGAACTGCTGTTTCCTCAGGTTTTAACAAAAGACTGTGCAGAGCTTGACCATGACTGTCAAATTCTGCTGCTGTCATTGACTGGCTTTTCATGTTGTTTTTTGTTTTCCTTTTTAGATGGTTATAACTAACATGGGTGAACTAGAAGGACTTTGCTTATCCTTTGTGCTGGATCATTGATAACCTGGTACTGGTTCGTGGTATGCCATGAAGCATTACAGATGACGTGAAAATAGATAACATAATGAATAGATTTAGGAATATATTCACCAAAAATACATGTATCTTATTTTTCTTACATTTCAATAAAACATGTTAATACCTTAACTACTTTGTTTTATTTTAATATTATCCTTTTATTTTCAATTAAATTTTAATGTCATTTAATCTATGTTTTAATATCATTTTACCACTTTACCAGTGCAGACAGTTTGTGAAATGATACTATGTTTAAACATACACAATTGTGTGGACAGTGTGAGAGTTTGATGCTTTAATGGAAGTACTCGATTGTTGGTGTGCACACAGGGTGATCCAATGTCAGTTTATATTATCACTTCACAATGGTGCATTGTGGACATTTTATGCACCATATAAATGTATATACAAAGTTTGTACTTGAATTAAATATCCTCCATCTGTTCGTGATGCGCCCACCTTTGTGTAATGTCCTTTCTATACATGTGTTTACGTTTTCGAATTGCAGATCCAAACAAAGTCCCTTGTGTCTTTCAGTGTTGTGTATGAATGCTCATAGCGATACTTTGTTTCCCAAAATAAATCAAATACTAACCTTGGTTTCTTTTTTGGAGGGAGCGCTCTCTGTTTCCCCCATCAAAAGTTCAAAAGCATTTCCTTTGTTATAGTTTTTGACAACGCTGTCCATGCCTATTTCATTCGTTTTACATATAAATTTAATACACTTGTATGTCTCACATTTTTTAAACATCGCCTAGAGTTAAATTAACGTCCACATAAAAACTATCTGCATCGTTGCCATCAAACATGCTAGCATTTGTTGAACACTCAACGCATAACACATAACCTTTTGAACATGGTCCATGGATATTTTCAAATATTTGGTTAAACGAAATACTATTCGAAAACGATGTTTTGCTCTTGGTGTATTGAAAATAGTCCCATTTATCAAAAATAACTGCTACGCAACTACTCCCCACACTTCTGTAGGCCGCCATATTCATGAATATGACGTCACTTTTTTTCCAAGTCCGTGTGTAACTTTTTAGTGGAAACTGGGTGAGTTCCCAGTGACCACTGACAATAAAAATAAATAAAAGAAATGAAACGAATCAAAATTTTACTGACATTTAATCATTTGATTTAGCAGCAACCTTCATCAGTATCGGTAAACACTCCCTCCCCTAGTGTATGAGAAGCTCCCTAAATTTCTACAAGGCCAGTTTCTCTCCGGAGTAAATAGGAAAACATCACATATTTTCGTGAACACAGTTTTGTGACAATCGGCACACTCAGAAAAGTTACCAAACCTATCTTTTAATTTGAAGGGAAGTAACTCCATCAATCAATTGTTAGAAGAAAACGATTCTGTGGTACAAAAAAAAAAAAAAATAAATATATATATAACTGAACTTATTGCGTTTGTATTCTTATATTGCGTTTGTATTCTTATATTGCGTTTGTATTCATTGAATCTCCTAAGACAGGGGCTCTTCCTTAATGTAAACAATTGCACTGGGGTAGTACTATAAATGACAAAATATCTCTAAAAAAAGAAAAGAAAAAAAAAAGTGGATTTTAGCAGATTGTGGATGTTGTTCTACCAGAAAAAGCACTTCAAATGGCTACAAAATAATTTCTATACCATTTGTGTCAACGAACAGACTATAACAACTGTAACAAATAAAGCTGTAATTATTTATAGCCAATGGATAATAGTATTTTCACAAATACTCAATGTCACATAGTACTACCAACCACAGACAATATTTTACACAGTTGGTTTTACTCTTTGGTATCGAGCAGCCTTAAAATGTTTCAGTTATATACCTACTCCCATTATCCACGTGTTTTAATTAGCACTAATGTGTGAAGACAATTAATTACTCTTCGTCTGACAGAAGTACCTATAGTAGAGAAACACATCGTTTGGATATTGCAGTTACTAAGTGATCAATATCTTTGAATAGTAAAACCTGCCATTATCCTATAGACATGTTATTTCTATAATATGAAATTAACTAAATACTGTACATGAACATAAGTAATACCTAAATTGACTTCTTTTCTTTTCTTCAGATGAAAAAAAAAGAGTTCATGCAATTTTAACAATTATTTAGTTAATTTGTCTTTATTTTACTAGTTATTTTGCATTGTAGTTCTCAATTATAATGTGTGTATGTAAAAAGCAATCAAACACAACAACAACAACCCAGCAACAAAACCCCATCTAATTGTAACGTTATTTCCCTTTTCTATTTTGATCTAGTTTCTAAATTCCAAATTAAAATACCTGGAAAATATAAAAAAATAAATATCACGTTGTGTTAACAGAGCAAGTGAATCAGAGAGTTCACATTTACTAATTACTTTGTCATCTGCAGCTGTCTTTAAAAGTATTTGTATATTACAAAATAGCAGTCCTGCTTTGAACTTCATGAACTACTTGGGTTCAACAAATCTTTATAGGTAGTACTAAACCAAATAACTTCCGGCTGGGTCAAAGTTCGAGGTGCACCCAAGTCCTGTGATTGGTTATAAATGTGAGTGTGTTGGTATATATATATATATATATATATATATATATATATATATATATATATATATATATATACAAAGCGGCATCTATATATCACAACAAAGTGTTTTTTGCAGTTTTTAGACATGTTTGTCAGAGTTAAAATTTTTGCCTTGACTAAGCTGCGTGGTGTACATGTAGGATTACTAGTAGTAAAAAAATTAATGTAATTTATTTTGGCGTTTTAAAATGCAGTTTTATTCTTGGAGTGGACATGACTATGATGATATGTATAGGCAGATTGCCAGAAATTTGAATACAGAAGTATTTCTTCACAAAAAGTTATTATCAGTTGGACTTCTCTCTCAGTTTTATTATATCACAATTTACGACCTCAGTTTCCAAGTCTTTTTGCTTTCACAGTCTTCCTGAAACTATTAGATTTAAATAGTCAAATCAGTGAGATTTCCTTTTTTTTCAGCAGATTCTGCCAGTTCATCAGCAGATGAAGACAGTGATTCAATATATATTTTCTAACCATGCTCGCTTTGTCTCTAATTCAATAATCTGCTCAAGTAGCAATTTCCTTTTTCTAGAAGCCTCACTTTCAGTTTTTCGGTTTTCTTTTGCTCAAGGAATTGTGTGTATCTCATCCTGCCACTCTGGGCAGCTGATATGATCTCCTTGGTTATGTGCATATTTAATATCCCTCCACATGCTTGAATGCAATCATACACAACTCTTTGGGCAGAAATACTGATTTCACTCATATTGTCCACCATCAGGACTTCTGTCCATGTGACAATATGAGTAGCATCCTAATGACTGCCCAAAGAGCTGTGTAGGCATTGTCCTTATCCATGTACTCTCCAAGAAAGTTGTCAAGACAACAGCTTTTCATATCGAAGTCCTTGAACTTATGTTTATTGGGCCTCACCACTTCCTGCAAGAATGTGTCGTACTCCTTGAGCTGTCCATCACAAGTATGCTCCTTGATACGTTTGCAGTGCGCACGACTAAAACGAGCCCTGCAGTCTTCTGGATCAGCAACCATGTGTTCGGGTGCAAGGCACATCACATTGCGTGCCAGTGAATATTTCAAGGGACTCTTTTCCAGAAGCATGTCCCTACATTCCATTCAAAACTTCAGTTCCTGCATCTCAGATATTGTTTTAGTTGCTATCAGTTCTTTCAGTTTGTGAGTGGCTGAGAAGCCAACATTGACATGTTTGTAACATTTCAACACCTCACTTTTAGTGATGTCAACTTTCAGAAGAAGAGATGGAGTATCAGCTTTATTAAGAATGTCACTTTTTACACACCTCATCATCAAATTTCTCATGAGTTTCTCCAATTATTTGCTGAGAAATAGCAGCACTGGATTATCAGTCTGGAATTTTGCCAGAAATGGCAAAGATTCCTCGGCTAAAGACACAAAGAACTGGAGCTTTACTAATGTCAAAGGATCCTCACTAGCATCATTCACTCTTTTAAATACTGCGTTTTGGGAACAGTATATTTATTAGGATGTTGCTGGACAGTTTCTACATACTTTTCCATCAGTGGCAACACCTCCATTGCCCTGTTCGATATTGCAACATCCTCTACCCACCGTGTTGCACAGTGTTTCAGGGGATAGAGTTTACAACCATTGATTTCTTCGTAATCCTCCCTCCTGGCCGGTGTATCTTTAAACAGTGTATGCATTGCTCTCAAAAGTCCAGCAATATCCCAGTCAACAGAATCACAAGCACTTTTAAAACCCCCATGAATAACGTGCAAACCACAGCTGCCAATGTTAATGAGTGATAGAGCAGTATCAACACTTTTCAGTTCAGCAGAGAGTTTATCATAAAATGACCAGTTTACGTTGGGGCCAGCCATACTAAGCTGAATCATGTTCCTGAGTTTAAGTTTTTTTGACAATTCCGTGAAATGAACCATTATATCATTTGCTGTAGCATGGCCAATGAATGCAGAATCAAAATATATCGTGGTCACTTTCCTGGTATCTTTATCAAAAAAGCTGACATAAATATCAAGCTGCTTGTTCTGAGTTTTATGATTCAGTGATTCATCAAAAAACAAGACATAATCCAAATCACAGAACTTGTCCAGAAGTTCATCTCTGAAATATGGTGCCAGGCCAAAACAAATAACATATGCACACTTTTTCTCTCCACATGTAAATATCTTGGCTATTTTGCTATCAGGGAACATTTTCTGAAATAAGTAATCAATCTTTTCACAGCTTTTGTACGAGTAGTTGCCAACAACTGTTTCCAATGCCCAGAGAAGTTTGGCTTTCCAGTTATCATTTTGGTGTACCACATTCGTATGGATACCCTGTATAACAAAATAAAAATTCCCTTTACTATAAACATGTTCACATGCCTTTGTTGTCAGTTGTTCAGGCAGCAAGCAACGAGGGATCATGAGCGGATGCAGACATGCCACACGTTTGTTGTGCAGTGCGATAAATGGATGCCCTTTTAAAATCGCTGACCATCAGGCTGAGATTTTTTTTCCCAATACTATCAAAGCACTGAGTACATTCAGACGTTTCCCCCTCTATTCATCGCTCTAAACCCTAACCCTAAAATGAAAAATAAAACTAACCCAAAGGGGCCGTTCAAATATTACACAACACTATTTATGTCAAAATTAAACACCCACCCACCCCCTTGTAACGCTAGACTATACAAAATATAAGGTAACGCTCGAAGATCCCCCTCCAACACACAGACAAAGCCACGAGGCAATGTTTATTTATACGCATGTGTACTACAATGACGTCATTAATGTTTTCACATGCGCCATTTTAATTGATCACCATATAAATACAATGTTAAAAATTAAAATGTCTGGTGTATTAAAGCATTTCAGCTGGATTTATAATTGTGTTGGGTTTACATTTATCTCTGAAATCCTACATTAACGTATTTTTCAGACTATAACCCGCTACCTTTTTTTCATATCGGAGGGGGCGGTTTGTATAACAGTGCACTTTATATATGAATTTTATTTTCAATTTCAAATAATGTATAAGCCGCTTCTGTAAGTAGGATGTGTTATTGCATTTAGAAACTTGAACTGGTCGGGACAGCTGATTGTCGTTGCATTAAATCATTAATTATGTGGCGTGTTACCGTGTGCATGTTGATACCAAAAGTACGACAATGCAACGATATACACTTATCAGGGTTGTAATCAATTATACTGACCACTTGGCGCTATCACAACAAGTCTACTCTGCCAGTCTGATAGAAGTCTGTAACAAGTATTACCTATTGTTCATAATTAAACAGATTAAAAAAAACTGGAATACCGGAAACGAAATACAGTTGTTTTTAGCAATACGCGCCTCCCGCGTAACTGGGGCATGCAAGACGTCACGTGACACCGATAAGAGCATCTTAGTTGTGCGCGGTGGTCTTACAGACTGCTTGTTTTAAACGCACACATTTTGTCACAGGATTACTGAATATGGGAACAACAAATTGTACCAGTACTCTTTGTTTGGAATCACGTATTACCACAAGAATATTAAAGCCTACCTGTCGCTGTTCTGTCTCTGAAGCTGCTGGCATCTCGCTCTCGGCATTGGATTTGCTGGAGCCAGGTTTGGCTGTTTCAGGATTGAAGAAATTAGCAATCCTCGTGTTTGATGTGACTAGTGAATGTTGCTTGGCAGCCAAATCCCGATGCTTCTTCCCATTCAGGTGACTGACGACTGCGGCCTCACCCATATTTCCGATATCAAATGTTTTTAAACACAAAGTACATCGCGCCCTGTGACGATCAGGATCTGCTCCATCTTGACCTGCTTTCGCGAGCCAATCGTTGTACAGTTCCTTTGTTAACCACATGTTACGGAACACACACTTTTCGGGCATTTTAAATGGAGTCAATAGGTGCAATGGTCATTCAAATCATAGACACATCAAACTCGCGGCAAACTCGTGATGATCTGCGCAAGCGCAAGCGCAGATAGCCCGAGTTAATCCTTCGGGATCAGGCTAAAACGGAACCACTACCAAAACGGAACCATTTTCGTTGGCTAGGCTATAACGACACCTCATTATATTGGTTAAAACGGGGCGTTGGGTCGGGGCTAAATATTAGTGAAACAAACCAGTTTTTCATACATTTTATTTACGGCAAGGACATAATTTTCCATAACTTTTCCATAGCCAAGGTAACAAAACCTAATTTTCCAAAACTTTTAAGATCGTGGAAAACACTGTGACGAATTTCTAAAACTGTCCAAGACTTTCCAAAACGCGTACGAACCCTGAACCAAAGAACGGTCCATGTAGTAATTAGCTTTGTCTACACCGGCATGCGATGATACCTCTACTGTCTACACCGGCATGCGATCATACCTCTACTGTCTACACCAGCATGCGATCATACCTCTACTGTCTGCCGGTGGCCATTTTTTAAACAATGACGGAAGTTCGCCAGCGATTAGGACATCACAGAAATTATTGTGAGATAATCGTGTCTCTTTGAAGGCTTAATAAACAATTAACAACACCTGTAGTAACGGGTATAGGTAGCAAGATAAATCAGATTAGTATATGTATGCGTTCATACGTGCATTGCATCATACCGATCTGTTTAAAACAATAAATTGAGACCCCTGTTTCATGTGATGTTAATCAATAAAATAACATTATTTATTCTGCTTGTTGTTTTAAATGCATTTGGATTTGAACACATATTTTGAACATCAAATGTTAATATCACAATTTCAAAAATTCGGGACTGAAATTGTCTCCTGCATCTCGCAGGTAGGTAGGTAGCTAGGCTAGCGTGCTCATATACCACTTCTTCACCAATCGAGGTACCATTAGAGTAGATGTGATAAGACCAAAATGTCCAAACTTGCCTCTGTTGAGAATCAGCTGTTTTACGAAAAATCATTCTCTCCTGTTGGCAGGTTGACCTACTAATAGGTAGAACAACGAAAAAATAAAAAAATAAATATGTGGTCAAAGATAATGAATGGAATCCGCCAGATGCTAAGTCACAGGTCTGATGCGCGTCAAATCGACTGAGCAGTGGGGGGTTTCCCCAATCGTTTTACAAAAAGTTCTATATTAATAATTGGGATGGTATTATTTATTTTTGTATTATTATTTATGTTTTAATATTGTAATGTTTATGGGTTGTTTTGTTGTGTGTTTTTTTTTTTTGGGGGGGGGGGGGGGGGGCAATAAATGCTGTGTATTAATAATGCGCCATAAGCGTGGACCTTTAAAACAAAAGTGCTCGAACGATTTATTATTGAATTTTAATGAATGTGTATCTATGTATGGGGTATTTCAAGCTCTGACTGTAGCACATTTTCATCGGTAAAAGTATAGTTTTAATATGTGATATTGATATACTCACCCAGCATTTCTATATGTGCACAAATGAAAAATTGGTGTGTATATTTTGGAAAACAAATCAGCCTTTTCTTTAGTTGAAATGCATTTAAAAGACAGTTTTAATATCGAATATGTACTTGTCTGTTTGTTGGATTTAAAACACAGTTTTAATATCGAATATGTACTTGTCTGTTTGTTGGATTTAAAACACAGTTTTAATATCGAATATGTACTTGTCTGTTTGTTGGATTTAATTTTGAGCACTATAACTCGTTTTCTCTTTGTTGTATGATAGAAAACGTTAAATCGCATACAGTTAATTGGCATAAAACATGATTGATTTGATTAGACACGGACAAAAAACAGAAACGTCATAGCGATTTTTACATTCCAGTAGTATATGGATATCTTTATAACATGTGAACATTTCAAGATGGTGTAATGATTTTTAAATGATGACCAACTAGCAAGGTTTCACCTTAATGGGCACATTATGTTCCTCACCCGTACCTGTGTGTGTGTGTGTGTGTGTGTGTGTGTGTGTGTGTGTGTGTGTGTGTGTGTGTGTGTGTGTGTGTGTGTGTGTGTGTATCTGTGTATCTGTCTCTCTCTCTCTCTCTGTCTCTCTCTCTGTCTCTCTCTCTCTCTATCTCTGTGTGTGTGTGTGTGTGTGTGTGTGTGTGTGTGTGTGTGTCTGTTCGTTTGCTGATAAGTCTGTTCTTTATTACAGAGGCATCGCTATATTTGTCTGGATCATCTTCTCACGCATTGCGACACGAGTCATTTACCTTCACCTGTACAGTGACAGATGCAGCTAGTCTTGTAGACAGAACACAGTTCTTCAGAAATAGTACTGATGTCTTTGCTTCTGTCTACCAGAACATGGCTACATGTTCACTGGTCATTGATGCACCATTTGGTTATGAGTTAGTATGTGGAAGTGGAACAACCAGCAACTCTTCCACAACTAAGAACTATTCTGTTGTGATTCACACAACTGCAGACCTAGATGCTACAGCCTGGTGGTGTGAACAGTATACAGCTTTGCTTCGCAGTAACACCATTGTTCTGCAGGTTTTCTATGAGTGATTTTTTTTCCTTGCATCACAATTTGGGAGGAGAGGAAATATTAAACTGGACACCATCAAACCGGTAATGTTTCTAAAACACAAGTCCAAAACCACTCAAAATTAATTCAGATTAATATAGTGGTACCTTTTGCTATCAGTGAGTTTTTATTTTTGTTCTATTTTTCTGTCACCATAGAAACAAATAGCCAGAATGACAAAAATCACAGTTTCTAGAACACAACGCCACAACAGTTCAAGATAACTTCCTTACACTTTATACACAGACCAATGTAGTGGTCTAGAAGTGCCTATTGCTAAGAGGGAGTTTTCATTTGTTTATAGTTTTCTGTTTTCATGAAAGCAATTGTACAAGTTTATAATTTCTACTCACATATACTCACTTTCATGTTTTTTAAATACATGAAATAAAGTTCATATCTGAATTGTTAAGTATTATTTTCGTTGGGTTATGTAATTTTTAAGATATGGTGGTTAATGGTGGTTTTATGACCAGATTTTTAAAAAAGAAAACAAGCGATTCATATCTCAATATTTGGTGATTTTCGTTGTTGGTAAAATAATCAAATTTATTATCAAATTAGCTGTCATAATCAACTATCTATCTATCTGTCTATCTATCTATCTATGTATATATATATATATATATATATATATATATATATATATATAGAGAGAGAGAGAGAGAGAGAGAGAGAGAGAGAGAGAGAGAGAGAGAGAGAGAGAGAGAGAGAGAGAGAGAGAGAGAGAGAGAGAGAGAGAGAGAGAGAGAGAGAGAGAGATAGATAGATAGATAGCTTTCCGGATTTCTGCCCCCCCCCCCCCCCGTTAGCTACGAGCCTGTATATATATTCTTCAAAAAGTAGTGGAATTCTAAATTCTAATAAGAAAGCAGGAAAGCACGTACCACGGCCTTTGACCAGTTGTGGTGCACTGGTTGGAATGAGATAAAAACGAATCAGTTGAATGGATCCACTGAGGGGTTCAATCTTGTGATGCAAGCACCTCAGGCGAGCAATCAACTGGCTGAGCTAAATCCCACCTTTGGTATATCAAAGGCTATGGTATATATACTATACTATATATAGGCTGGTACATAGAAAACATCCCTTTATGCTGAACGAAACGAGTAGTCCATAGAGTGGCGGTAGCTAGTTTAAACTCAGATTATCTGTGTGGTCTGACACTATATAACCGAAGTTGAAAAATGTATTCAGCGCATCGTTAAATGAAACCTTTCTTTTCTTCTTTTCTTGTTACCTTTCAGCTCCTGTGAATAATGTCAACATTGAAATATCTGGATCAATGACAGGTTCAGTTAACATAACAGAAGGGGAATTGGTTGTTTTTACCTGTGTCATACAAGGTGCAAAACCAGCTCCCAGTGTCTCGCAGGTTACGTGGTACAGAGAGGTGTCACCAGGCAATAACGAGTCACTGCCAGGAATTCCAGGAACCCCGACCACCTTCGACAGAACTACATCAATCAAGACCAGGGCCAGAAGGTGTTCTGCGCTGCAACAAACAGCTTGATGGTAAACTGGAGTGTCCTTGCTGTTACCTCAAGTAACAAGATACAACTGGACATCCAGAGTAAGTATATGATGAGTTGGTCTGATTTTATTATCAAATATTTTGCTCAAAAACCCCATTGAACACTATTGAATCCGATCAAGTGTCATATAAATTTATTAAACAACATTAGTTCATTTCTTCCTCTAGAAGAATTACATTATGTGAGCAAGTCCACAGTTTGATATTGCATGTTTAGCCAATTTCTATGATGGGTATTTAGGGTCCGGTAGTGTTCACCTGTCCACCAGTGTAACAATGCACATTAGTAGTTGCAATTTCTATGCTGACTTTTTAGGGTGCGCTAGTGTTCACCTGTCCACTAGTGTAACAATGAACACTAGCGGTTACAATTTCTATGATGGGTATTTAGGGTGCGCTAGTGTTCACCTGTCCACATTGCAGTTGCAATGTTCACAGCTAGTGTAACAACGTGAACGGTAACATTCAACTATGTACACTATCGACAGTTAGTGTTCACATGACAGGTTTTAATGTTGGACGCCATTTTGATTTAGCCAATTTATATTAATGAAATGCGAAAGAAATATAAACTCAAAATCGTATTGCAACAAACAATAAAACTAGATATCATATTCAAAACCTATTTTTATACAAGAGAGAATTCAAGGGTATTTAGTTTTAGTCCATCAGGCCAGGGAGTCAACCGGTACCAGAGAGCTGACAAAGGTTCTTTTGAATCTTTGGAAAGGTATGCATCCATGGAGTTAATTTTTCCTTGATAGCAAGATGGAAGTGGTAGATTAAGTGTTGCACGACTTTTAACACACACCCCACCACCGAAATAACGACAAACACGAATTCGCACCAAGCGTACCCCTTTCCACCAAAACTCTCCCAGGCTTATTCACTGATATAACATGAATTGTATTTGATTTAAGAATTGTATATATTAATATATTAAAATGACATGCATAAAGTATGCCCAGGGGTGAGGGAGGTGAGAGTGGAGGTGGATATGATGTGCAAAGACATTACCGGGGAGACAAGTTGCTTTACAAAGTACCTACCCCAAAATATACTAATATGTTGTGAAATAAGGTCTACTTATTCACAATGTAACAATGTAGTACTAATAGTGTTAGTAACCATTGTCAAAATGTGTAGAGCTCTGTGTTGATGAAATGGTGCGGCACACAGCACTGCAGACGAATGACCAGAAGGTACTGGCTATAGTATCCACAAAATTGGTAGCTGCAGAGGCACGTTATCGTAAGTCGTGTTACAAAGTATATTGATATACAGCCTACACGAAGAAACCTGATAATACTGATTTACCAGAAAGTGCCGATAGTAAATACATGATGGTTGAGAAAGAAGCATACAGTAAACTATTCCTGTACATTCGTGCTACTCTGTTTCCTTCCCCACAGGTTATAAAGCTTGTCGAACTGACCAATAGGTTAGTACAATATCTTGAAGATATTTTACATGAACACGAATACAACATCGCAGTAAAGGACTAAATAAGGAACCACATACAAAGGAACCTTGAAGACGAATTTGGTTGTTCACTCCACACAATTCCTGATAAAATGGGCAAGCTTCTGGTTTTCTTTGATATCCTGACTATGAGCTTGCAAACGAGAATCAAAAGCTCAAGAATGAACAGGCAGTATTGAAGGAGTCGTCTGGTACCGAGTAAATTATCAAGGAAGCAACACTCAAGATCACATCATCCATGACTGTATCAAAACCATGGCCCCTTTTTACCATATTCAATGAAATAAGCATGTGATAGCATACCAGATGTTTTGAAGATATTCCTGTTAACTCTACTTACTGGTGAAGTTGCGCAAATGATGTTTGTGGCTTATGGATTCATTTTCACACTATTACATACAAGCTGTCAGTAATGTATCCAAGATTTCACCAAAACATATCTTGTTACCATGTGTTTTAAAAGCACTAACAGGGAATTTTGAGCCTATTAAAGCATTGAATCGCTTTGGTTATGGAGTATCGCACACCCTTGTTGAATGGGGATGTAACAGCACTATGCTTTGCAACACTGGCAGCAGGGGAAGTCAATGCAATTCTTCCTAATACGTTAGCTTGGGATAATATTGACAGATCAGAGTAAACATTGGGAGAGGCTGGTACTTCTCACAGGGTTAATGGAATAGCTGTTCAACCTGAATCCTTTAAACCAAATATTCCTTAAATCACGAAGTCAAAGACATGAAGTATAACTGTACCAAACATAGACCTTCCCATATATCTATATCACCGGAGAAAAGATCGGGTCACAGCCTTTACAAACAAATGAAACGAATCATAATAGTGGCGTCATGCAAGCTCGCATAAAGAATATGGTATGGTTTCGTACTCGAACTCGAAAGGTAGAATTTTCGCCCCATAAATCCATGAGTTGGACAGGTTTTAACATCATGGTACGTGATGTTGACGTATCACAGGATCAGATAGGCTATCTATCTAGCGTAAATGCCACAGCTACAGACATTACAACTGTGTACAAGATATTGAACAAATCTGAACAAATAAGGGGTGTACTGCACATCCAGAATATTGTACTTGTATTTGACCAGGCAATATATGCAAAAGCCATAGAAATCATCTGAAAGAAGCAAGAACAGTTCATGAACGTTAGTTTGAGAATGGGGTCATTTCATACAATTTGCAATGCACTGGCAGTTATTGGCAAAAGGTATAGGGATTCTGGCTTAACAGATATCATTGTAGCATCTGGTGTCCTTGTCCAGTGTTCGTTAGCTGCTGTTATGGATGGTGGACAATATAAGTATAACCTGACTAACACGATATGTCTTCAGAAATACTGTGAGTAATCAACAGCTGAATGGTCTTCTCTATTAGTTCTCAAAGTATATGCATTTTCTGAGAATGACCAATGGGGCACTCTCCGCCTTCTGGGCTAGCTACATGGACATGGTAGGAGACATTGCACTGGGACTGATACAAGCATCGCGAGAAGGCGATTGGAATCTACACAGTACGTTCACTCATCCCATGGTGTTTTGCCTATGGCAAATTGATCTATGCACGTTGTTTGAGTGCATATTATGCAAAGATGTCTCAGTTGCAAAGAAATCAACCCGATTTTGACAAACGTTTTATGGAAGGTGCATTCTATCCAGATAGGACTGTCAAATCCATGTTGGAAAATTCCATTTGTTCATACATGCCAAAATTGCTACGCTCAGTTGAAAACAATCCAGTGTGATACGCTAATGAAAACCAGTAATAACTTTTGCAACAGATAAACATAACTGGATGATTAGTGTATTTGGCCAACGTTTCTACTAACGAATTATGTTCTATTTGCCAAGCATATACGTTTCATCGTTATCACAAATTATAGGTCTACAAATTGTACGTAATCATGGAATACAGTAATTAAAAAGTTAATTCCTCATTTCTGTAGCTTTTAAAAAATATATATATTCCAACATATAAAAGTATAATTTGCGGATTATGAACCATTGTCAAACAGTTATGTACAGTAAGATGTATTCAATAACAGACATGTGGTTTTACTGTAGGCCAACCCCAGTGTTACATACTATAAAACCTTCAAAGAAATGTTCTTTAGTTATGTTACGCTTGCATGATGTGTATATAGAAAATTGCACGTGAACTTATGCAAGTTAGGAATATAGTAATTTTAACTTGAAATAAGAATATAAGCATTCAAATTTAGTACTGATCACATCACTGCACAACAGTTAATTTTGGATGTATTGCATTTTGATGGTGTTTTTAAAAACAATGCTGGTCATTCATAACCCTGTTCAAATCGCCCGACTTATTTGACAACATTCGTTACACTTCGGGTATGTTCATATCCCTTAACAGACGACAAGCGTTATTCATGCTAAAAATAACATGCCCCAGTCTTTTGCGGGTACTATGACATAGTTATTTGGTGTTATTCGGTGTTTTCTTTTGCTGTTGTTTATGGCATTTAGCCATGCTACGCTCAAATAGCATTTGCTACTCTGTTTGTCATAAATGCTACTCTCACTTGTGGCTAAGGGTTGGCAGCTCTGGACATGTGTAGAAACTGTGACGCCAATAAGGACACCAAAACACCAGGCAGAACCTGCCGTTTCAGACTGAAAATAGGGCTAGTAAGTCAGTACTACCTGACTGCTGAATATAGGATTGGTTATATCAGAATGTCCTGTGATATGCTGAACTTGAACAAGAGTGATCTTTATCACGCAGACTCTGCAGTCAGCATATAAAGAAAGATGAACACCAATAGTGGGTGTCATAGATGGTTTTGTGAATTATTGTTAAGAATCAGTTGATTTACAAAACATAGCTAATGCTACTGTATCTCCAAAGAACATTGCTGATGACATATTTACAACTCAGATGCTAGGAGAAGAGCTATATGAAACATCCAAGGGCTGGTGACATATTTACAACTCAGATGCTAGGAGAAGAGCTATATGAAACATCCAAGGGCTGGTGACATATTTAGAGCTTGGATGCTAGGAGAAGAGCTATATGAAACATCCAAGGGCTGATGACATATTTAGAGCTCAGATGCTAGGAAAAGAGCTATATGAAACATTCAAAGTACAGCCTCTTGACAGTGATCCTCCATCAGTTGAATTCCATGACCCTCTCCCAAAAGTCATGTTGAAAATATTCACTCACACCAATAAAGGAACAAAGATCAAGTCAAATGGTCAAACAATGATTCTCAAATAGCATACACATGAGATATTGACATGAGAGAAGTTCTTGAATATCCTCTTGACCTGTTCCGTGATCTCTAATAACTTCTGGAGACCCTGCAGAAAAATACAGCACTGGAAGAAACAATTCCAAGACACGCAGCTTGCATAATTGATGAAATGTCACTTGTGAATAAATGAATGAATGAATGAATGACTGTTTAACGACACCCCAGCAGGAAAAATACATCGGCTATTGGGTGTCAAAATATGGTAAATGCAAACAGTAAGTGATGATCAACATAAATATAAAAAGTCAGCAGTTAAATTAAAACACAGTGTAAAGAACTGTGCAAAACATACAAATATCACATATATATATATATATATATATATATATATATATATATATATATATATATATATATATATAAAGATAACATTTAAAGTAAAAGTCAGTATCACGTAAAAATTGTAAAACAAATTCTGGATGGAATCGAAATGATTCCATCACATTACGCTGGCCAAATATATATGTTTGAGTTTCTTCAAGATGCTTACACTACAGGAAAATGTGGCGCACCGTCAGAAGACACTGACAGTACACACACTGAGGTGGAGGATCTTTCTTTCAAATAAATGAATGGGTCAAATACGAGCACGACACAATTTTATTTCATCCTTCCTGCACTGTCTATAGGAGGACTGCCACTATCCCAAGACTGGCTTAATAGCACGAAGCTTGTTCACAGTCACACCATCCCAATCATGTTGCCAAGTCGAAAAGATAGACTGGTTGATATCATGTTTAAAATCAATTAGTGTACACCAACCCTGACTCAAGGTAACTCCAAAGCAGATTTGGCAGCAGAATCTGCCTTTTCATTACCCCTGATGCCAACATGGCTTGTCACCCAACAAAATACAATATCTTTATTGGCAATGGATAAAAATACACTTTCGTATCACCATCCCAATTAAGGGATTGTCCAGCTTTATATTGTATAAAGCTTGGAGACACGGAAGTGAGTTGGTAAAAATTTAAAATCTGGATGGAATCGAATTTTTAATTTCATCTAAGGCTGTAATGACTGCCCAAACTTCTGCACTAAACATTCATACAGAGTCAGGCAATTTCATGGAAAGTAGTGTGTCTGATGGAAAACCTGTAGCACAAGCCACAGAATTCCCATCCTGTGATCCGTCTGTATAAACAGGAATGTAATCATGGAACTTGTCTTGAATTTCCATGAAAAACTGTTTTTAAACAACAGCATCTGTATGATCTTTCTTCAGATGTGCCAGATCAAATACAATTTTTGGTTGTGTAATACAACAAGGTGGTAAAACAAAATATGAAGAACTTTCCAGTGTCAGTTAAATCAATGTTCGAAAGGGACAAAAAAACGCTTAATGAGAAAACCAAATTTATGAATACGATTTGGCCTTGCATCAAACAACTTCATATATTTGTTATCAAACACTGCATTATGTGTAGGATGTTTCGGTAAAGATTTAATCTTGGTAGCATACTGCAGAGAAAGCTTTGCACGTCTTGCACCCATAGAATGTTCGTGTGCATGAACGTATAAGCTATCTACAGGAGATGTTCTAAATATACCAAGGAAAAACCCAAGTCCCTGGTTGTGTATAGGATCTAGCATCTGCAAATAAGACTTGCATGCCGACCCATACATGATGCATCCATAATCAAGTTTTTACCTCACAAGAGATCTATACAGACAAAGCATAACCTTGCTGTCTGCTCCCCATTCCTTATTACCAATAACTGTTAAAGTATTGAGAGTTTTTAAGTCGTTCTTTTTAACATATTTAAGATGAGGCACAAAGGATAGCTTCCTGTCAAATATAACCCCCAGACATTTGGTCTCCTCCGCAACTTGAATTGGATTTTTGTTCAAAAACTATGTGGAGACCTTTTTTCTGGAGATATGCAGACAAAATGTTTTTGCCTTTGGACGATCTATAGCAAATCTGAAAATCATCGACACATAACAAACAATCCACTCCAGATGTTAACCAATGGGTGATGCTGTTAATTTTCACAGAAAATAGAGTTACAGACAGGATACTACCTTGAAGTACACCCATCTCTTGTGGGTGAATATCGGACAAAGTCGACCCCACCCGAACTCTAAAATATCTATCTTTTAAAAATTGAGAAATAAAAACTGGAAGTCGACCTCTAAGGCCCATGCCATGGAGGTCATTTAAAATCTTATACTTCCACGTGGTATCGTAAGCTTTCTCCAAATAAACAAACACTGAAACCAAATGCTGATTATGGATGAAAGCTTCCCTACAAAACATTTCAAATCTAACAAGATAATCAACCGTGCTACGTCTAGATCTAAACCCACATTGCACGTTAGTTAACAATGAGTGGGATTCAAGATACCAGACAAGTCTATGATTGATCTTCCATTCCATGGATTTACAAATGCAACTTGTCAAAGCGATAGGGTGATAACAAGTAGGATTAGTTGGATCCTTACCAGACGTAGGTATAGGAATGCTAATTGCTTTCCTCCAATCAGAAGGAAAGTCTCCAGAAATCGAGATGCTATTAAGCATATTCAAAAGATCCATCAAAGATGAATCAGGTAAATGTTTCAATAACTGATAATGAGTTTCATCCGGTGATACTGAAGTACCATGTGATCTACAAAGAGCACCCAACAATTCCTCTAAAGAGAAATGCCTGTTGTATACTTCAGCATTGTCAGATGAAACAAGTAATGGACTGCTTTTCAGCTTTAGTTCTGACAGAAGTAAAAGAATCTGTACTGAAAGCAGAAGACAAATTGTGAGAAACGTTGTCTGCCATTGAATTAGCAATGTCACAAGGGCAATGAACGCCAAAGTCTTAAGAATAGTTTCTGCAGCCGAGTACTGCACAGATGCCAAAAATTACCCAATTTGCCTTCACCAACCTCCACCTTTGAACCCTTTCAAGTAATGGAGGTCCATCAGTATCCAAAAATAAGGGAAAATGGACACTATCACAAGGGTCTGAACCAACATTCCAGGAAAAATCAAAAACAAGTGAAGGACTACAAAGGGTCTAGTATATAGAAGCGAAATAGCCATTTGCAGAATGAAAATATGTATGACTTCTATTATTAAATAAAAGCAAGTAATGCTTTGAGAATTAAGTCTTCCAGTTGTTTATCTCTAATATTTACATCCTCACATCCCCACAAAGTGTGGTGACCGTCAAACTATCCCATAATAATAAAGGGAGTAGGTAGCTGGTTAATGAGATATTGAAGATTCCTTGGATTAAAAGTAAATTGGTTTCGTGGAGGTAAATAAACTAAACACAGAGTTATAGTTTTATGAGCCGTGACTTTTATAGCCACAGCTTGTAAAGTTGTAGTTAATGTCAGTATATTCTGAGGCATGTGCTCTATTTTCAGTTTCTTGAAACTTGTGATAGAGGTTAAAGCCTCTCATGGCAATATGATCAGTGTCCTTCAAGAAAGTTTCTTGAAGACATACTGAAATAGGATTATGTTTTTGAATTAAAATACTTAATTCATCAAAGTTGGGCCTAAGCCCACGACAGTTCCACTGTAGGAATTTATTTGCCACTGGGTGGATGTATGGTGTTTATTTTGACCTTTTCCTTTGCCCTAGATCGTGATGGCTTTTGTGGCTGAGAATGATCCTGAGATGAATCATCCATGTCATCAAAAACATCCACTGACAAAGGATCAAAAGGGTTATGTATTGGGACGGATCTCTGCTCAATTTTTGTCATCCGTTCCGAAGAACTATTTTTACTACTTTTCCTCTCTGAGGGACCTGGCATCTCAGTGTTCAATCTACTTGATGGATTCTCAGAATCCAAAGACATTTGAACTGACTTACGTTATTTCAGTTTTTCAACAGCATATTTCGTTTTTTTTAACAGCTTCATGTTATCGCTAAACTTGTTTCGCTATCTGCTTTTTAGCTTTTTTCAGTATCCAAAAGTTGTTTTATATTTACTTTCATCATAACGCCATGTTATATCAGTGTTGACTGACACGCTTCTGGTAGAGACCTTAAAAGCAGCAGCATATGTCTGATATGCAGTGACATGTGCTGCGGCCTCCACTAGTTTCCTGGCTTCAGCAAAAGACAAGCGTTTTTCAACTTTTACCTGTTGAACCATTTTTTTCCAACTTCCACTTTGCACACTCTCGTGAGTAGGCACAGTGACTTCCCCTGCAATTGATGCAGCTGATGTCATTATCAGCCTACCCACAACAACAATATTTTGTCCATGACCATACTCCTGACACTTAAAACAACGCAAGGGATTTGGTATGTAAGCCTCAACATATACATTTAAATAACCAGTTTTAATCGACTGCGGAAGGATTGGCTCACCAAAAGTTAGGATAAAGATATTCGTAGGAACTAAGTCATTATTCCTACGAACCTTAATGCTCTTGACAGCAGAAACACCCTGTGATGACGTATTTTCGCAAATTTCATCATCACATACACCTTCCAAGTCACGAGACCGGATCACCCCCTTTGGTGTATTTAAGGGGGAATGAGGCATTACAATAAGATGGATATTGCAAAAACTGATGACCAGAAACCGTGGCCAGGAATCTGACGTTAACACCTTCAATTTCATTACAGTTAAAGAATTAGTCATAGATTCTTCATCAGACGATGAAGTATGTGAAACCTCAAGCATGTTCAAGGTCCCATCAAGAGTTTGAGAATGGTTTGAAGCCAACTTTGAGAATAAAATAAGCATTCCATGAAGCATCAGCTGCAAATAGTGATCGCATTGACATCGTCTTTGATGCATACTGGGATGCTTCTATCAAAGGCTTCCACAGTCATTTGCGAGGTCAAAATGGTGACATACAATACAAGAATATCACACCCAGACAAACAGTATTTCAGTTGAGAACATTTGTGATGAGCAGTGCCATCAAATCAAATCAGTCGATGCCTAGAATATTAATCTGTCTACCTATATCGTTTAATGGTATTCATTGAATAATTTGCATGTCATATTCAGCAAAAGCTTGTGCAATTTCGTCTAAAATGTAATTTTATATGTTTTATATTTGTCGTTTTTAGCGAGTGGTGTGCGTGTGTCTGGTCGGTCTTCGTTTACTAACCTTTATCTGTATACATGAACATTGCCAGCATATCTACAGACGGCACTCATGATAGGAGTCGCGTCTTGTCAAAACGTGTAAGAGTTATAGCTGTGTATAGTATTGCTATGTTGTATATTTCTAGATTATCCAGAACGCATGTCGGCCTTAAGTGCAGGTGCTATATCGGGAATTGTGATCGCAGTTCTTCTTGCTCTTGCTATTCCTACTGTGTGGGTTCTTTATAAGAGGTAATGAGAATAGAATATAATAGAATAGAATAGATGTTTAACAACACCCCAGCACAAAACATATATCGGCTATTGGGTGTCAGACAATAGGTAATTAAATCATATATAATTATATGTGTAGTCAAACTGATAACTCAAATTTGAAAGGGGCGATGCAATAGTTCGATTTTCAGAAGTTCGTATAGAACACCTCAAAATTGAAACAGTGTTGTAGATGAAGGATTTCATTTAATTTTGTAATAACCTTTGGTGTACTGTCCCCATCCCAAACTTTAGTATATAAATGGCAGTTCACCACACCGCTACCTGGCGGCATTTTCCGGCTCCTTTTTTGTATATTTTAAATATCAATAAATAACTAAATAAAACAGCTCACTTGAAAATTGGCGGAGCATAACAAACAAATTAAAATACTGGTTCAAAACAGCTCCAATTATATATAGTTGAACATTAACAATGTAAATGTTCAGACTAGTTTTACACGATCCACTTTTTGAGAGTAAAAATAAAAAAGTCAAATGTTATCACTATTTAATTACTACTATCTCTTGACTGTAACTAGACCATGTCTGTCAATAACGAGTCCCTCTGCACATGCACCGGTAACCAAACGCGTGGCCTTAAGTCTGCTTAGTCAGCGATCTATTATTATGTAATTAACGAGTCCCTCCGCACACGCACCAATCCCTAACCGATAACGAAACATATATCCTTCGTTCTGCTTATTCGCGATCTATTATTCTGTAATTAACGAATCATTTCATTTCAACTTATGTTTGTGCTTATATCCAGTTAATGTTCAAGCACGCTGCCATAGACACACACCTCTCTTATCTGGCCTGTTCAGGATAGTGGGTTAGTGGTTAGTGAGAGAGAAGAGGGTGTAGTGGCCTTACACCTACCCACCAAACCCATAAGAGCTCACCCTGGATTGCAGCCGGTACTGGGCTGGGAACCCTGTACCTTACAGCCTGTAGTCCTATGGCTTAACCACTATGCCACCAAGGCTGTGTTTTAACAAGTCCTTCCACACACACCGATTACCAAACACATAGCCTTCATTCTGCTTAGTCAGCAATCTACTATTCTGTAATTAACATTTGTATCCTCCAGTAGCTGGCATCAGCCGAAACACCCGAGCTTTGCTTGGCTATTTCATTCTTCTTTAAAATACTATATCATTTTCGAAGTGTGTTAGTACTAATTTGAATAGCAATTCGAACAGGACCATCGCTTCATTTTGAGAGGTCAGCGTTTTCGAGAAATCGAAGTTGATATATGTATGTATGTATGTATGTATGTATATATATATATATATATATATATATATATATATATATATATATATATATATATATATATATATATATATATATATGTACGTACGTATGTGCGTGCGTACGTATGTGTTTGTACGTGCGTACGCACGTGTGTGTGTGTGTGTGTGTGTGTGTGTGTGTATTTGCATTACTTGATTGGGTGGTAATGTATTGTTTGTTTGGAGGTGGGTTTGTTGTTGTTTTTTGTTGGCTTTTTTCGGGAACCGGGGGTAGTTAGGTTGTTGTTGTTTTATTTCGGTTGTTTTCATTTGCGTTTTGTTTAGTTTTTTTGTGTGTACTTTTTTTTTTCTTGGGGTTTTCTTTGGTGTTTTTTTAAGTACTAGTAAGTGGTTGAATTACTTGAATTGTTATTATTAAATATCAGTTGGATTGTTTAAAAATTCTAATCAAATGTGCTTTATCTTTATCCTCTGTTTATTTCGTATATTTCAATACTAATCTTTGATGTCAAAACACATTGATATTTTTGTTATAACACTAAAATAAATATTACTATTTGTGTCATGTAAATTAGGAATAAATAATGGATTATATTTTTTGCAGGAAAATAAAGAAGAAAGCTGAAGATGTGCAGAACGTGTCTAGTAACTAACGGGAACCAAAATCAAGCTCACAACCCTGCACGTTTCTGCAATTACTACCTGAATACGGAAGACAGAAACACGCTAATGCTAGAACAAATGTTTGTTTATATTAAATGGTATCTCATGAAGTGGCTTGCAACTGTATAATGCATACTGTTAAAATTCATATAAAAACATTATTAGTTTTAAACTCATAACATTTTCACTAACAAACGAGGGGGGGGGGGGGGGGGTGTGTTAAAAATTATGAACTATATACATTATATCTCAAAATGCTGAAACAGAGAATTTAGGTAGTTTTACCTGAATTGTTACTTATAATCAATCAATCAGTACGAGGACATTAAAGGCAGAATTACATGTCCAATTGCTTTATTTAGCGGTTTCATTTATACAACGTGTTTTGTCCTAATGTTTTAACAGCTAATACCTGATTTTGCCTTCCAATAATTATAGTTATTTTTATCTATATTGCCGTATATTATTGTCTTATATTTTATATATTTATCATTTTCTTGTTCATATTTCTATTTCTATTTTTAGTTTAATTTTGTTATTTTTAACTTTTTTGTTTTATTTTATTTCATTTTTAAATGAATCAATCCAATTCTATTCTATTTGATAAAAAACAGTTATTCCATTTTAGTTTTTCCCATTTAGTACAACAGTTTGTCTGTTTAGGCATCTTCTTTTTTATGGTTTTGTTTTGTTTTGTTTGTTTCTTCTCTTTTTTTTTTTGAAGCGGGGTGATTCGTGGGTGGGGGCTTCTTTTCGTGTTTTGTTTTAGTTTTATTTGTTTACCATTCATTTTAAAATAATAGCATACTCAAGTTATAAACTAAGTGCTGTATATTTACACTTTATTTTACTGTATACTTTGCATTCCCAGGTCAATCAATGGCCGATCCCTGTCGGCCCAATGGGAAAAATGTAACAGGTTCCATGACAATATATCAAAATTACAATTAATTAAATTAAATGCTTCATACCCCAAAAAAAAGAAAAAAAAAAAAAAAAGAAATGTTTTATTTAACGACGCACTGAACACATTTTATTTTACGGTTATATGGCGTCAGACATATGGTTAAGGACCAAACAGATTTTGAGAGGAAACCCACTGTCGCCACTACAGTTGCTACTCTTTCCGATTAGCAGCAAGGGATATTTTATTTGTGCTTCCCACAGACATGATAGCACAAACCATGGCCTTTGTTGAACTATTCAAGAGTCTACTCTTTCTCCTTTTTCCTTTTACCCAAAAGGAATTTTGAATAATTTGCTATAAAATTGAAATAGCATTTACTGGGAATGATAACATGTAATATCATCATCTCGTATTGCCCATTGCGCTATTTGTCGTTCCAGCCAGTGCACCACGACTGGCATATCAAAGGCCGTGGTATGTGCTATCATGT